>NW_010340428.1:89450-102218 GCF_000700745.2 Antrostomus carolinensis
ATGTAAAATGGACTGCTCTGGAAATCAATATTGCTTTTAACTGAGCTTTTACTGTTCTTCATTGCAAGATAGGAAGCTCCTCTCAGTCTATCAAAACATAGGACTACCAAGAGGTGTAAAAAATGTTCTTCACACTTGATCATCTGTACGTGGCTCCAGCCAATTCTGTTTGTTCCTTAGTTCTGTCAACAGCAAATTGGATTAGAAATTTTTTTTAAAATATCTGCCAAAAGTGAATTATTAGGGATGTCTTAATTTCCTTCTGATGTTGTATCTGAGAAGCCAAAATGGAAAATGACAAATAGTCTATTTCATCTAGGTGATATCTAAGATTAGATTAGAGATTAGAGAAAAAGCAGGACAAAATAAAAAATAACACTGGACTAGGCTGGACTTGAATGGTCTTGGCTGAGTGAAGAAGAAATGCCCATGGACAAACTTGGAAAGCTCGAAGATGGCGTACAGTTTATCTAAGTAACTTTATTCACTTGGATTCCGTTCACAAAGCTTGTTGCTTGAATAGGATATATAGTCCCAAATTTGGGTGTTGTAACGGGCAATTATCCTTGGGTGAATAAAAATGAGGCAGAATTTGTACCTCCTATTGCAAATACCTAAGTATGAAAAGTTGGGTTCTAAATATTTGCCTTCCTGGCTCAGAACAATTATGAGACATTATATTTTAAGGAGTACACTTTATAGCTTGCAAATAACAGTCATGTGTTTTAATGTATTTAATTTTACTGACCTGACTTTCACATATTTTAAGGGCTCTCTACCTCTCCTTGGCAGCAGAAGAAATTTATCTTGCCAGAGGGATATAAAGGGGTCTGTAAATGAAAATCAGAGCTCAGTTATTCTATTTCTGAACATCAAGGTCTCAGATATCAGGCTGTTGGAGATTATTGTTACCTACCCTACCTTAATGTGAAAGTGAAATGATGCAATGAATAATGTGCTAGGATGAGTGAAATATTTCCCCCTTCTGTTGTTGTGTTTTGTTTCCTTGCAGTTAAGAGAAGCATAAAATGTGCAATTGAATCCTGTTTGGTTGATATTAAGATAATAATTTCACGCACATACCCATACAAACAATGCTGCAATGAAAACCAAATACATTCTTGAAGCCTATGAAAACACGTAGTAAACAGCCCTACTCTAAATTAACTAATAAAACTTTTCTAATTACACATGGTAGAAAGGGTAAAGGAGAATGATAGCAGGAAATTCCTTTTGCCTCATGCTACAGGTTTAGAAATGCAGTAACATCATTCCTAATGCCAGGCACTAGAGGAGATCATAATGGGATATAATTGTTGCTTGCTCATTTGATTGAACTCCAAAACTATATCAAATAACACTTAATTATACACATAGAACATCATTACAGAAGGGAACTCGGAACAGAGTGCTCAGTGTAAGCAGAAGCATTTAATAATTATACAATTCTTGTAGATGCAAATAGATAACTTGCTGCTAATTAGCCTGGAATTTTACGCTCACAGTATCCTAAGTAAATCTAGTCAAAATTAGTTGGGAGCCTGAACATACAGTTTTACTACAGCTCCGTCTGGTACATGCCCTCTGATTACCCAGCACGTTGGCTAGCTGTTTGAGGGACACATTTGATAGCTGGCCAAGTTTAAAGGTCTGCTGGAGGTAAAACAATGCCCACCCTTTTACAAGGGGATCATTGTTGCTCAACAATAAAGCTCTCTGGCTTATTTGAATGTCAACAATTCAGAAAAGTTGATGTTTGGAGCCATCAAATAAAATGTTTTTGTGAAACAGTTTATTATTTCAGTGGTAATTATTTGAATCATTCATGGTAAAGGATGTTTGCTAATGAGAGCTTGGCTGCTGTAAATTCCAGGGAGACTGAATGCTCTTTGTGCTGACAAAAAGGCCCAAATCACTGGAGAGCGACTGACTGGACAAATCATTCATCTATGCAAATGCCAGCTGAAATGGTCAGATGCATTTATTACCCTCCTCATTATAGTAAACAAGGCAGAAATCGTGACTGGCAGTTATCAACTTGCCCTGAAGTGTGATTTGTTCTCGTACCACTATTTAAATGAGAGGAAGAAAGGCATGCCACCAGGGACTTTGTCGGTTTATAAAAGAGTAAATGTCACATAGCCCAGTGCTTAAAGACTTTTGATTGACAAATGTTTTATTTGACATATCAAACAATAATGGTTTTCATATCAAATACTCCACATTTGTTAGCAGAAATTTAACCCTTGGAAGAGTGAGAACTGATTTTTCAGAATGCTCTGAATCCAGATGGAAAGTTACAAGTAAAAAGAAACTCCCTAACTGGGTGGACTGGAAAGGCTCACACAGTACTGTAGAAAGATGCTTGTAACGGAGGCATCAAATGAACTTCAAGAAAGCATCTCACATCAGAAAGGCTAATAGCATGTAACAGAAGGAAATAAAAGTGTTTTTTTCTTCCTAAAGAAAATACAGTAACAGTTTGAGACATCTAAAGAGGATCTGCCTCATCCTCAAACTATGTTCCTAGGACACTTATGCTTGTATTCGGACAGGATATAGACCAATTTGTTTGAGGAATGTATGGGTTTGATAACCAGAAACATTACTGAAAAAAATAAAAACAAAATAAAGAAGCAAACAAGAACACAAATCACAATCTTTATTTGTATTAGGAATGTGTATTTATTACTACCTTTCATTTTAACAAGCACAGGCTTTTTTATTGGTGACCTGTCATTATTGAATGTAAATCAATTATTTTATAGGTGGTCCTAAGACCCTGTATAAATATTTACAAAATAATATGCCCTCTGGTATTAAACAAGAAAGAAACAACATGTGATTAAATGATGCTTTACATCATTTCCTGATGATTTCTTTTCATCTGTGTTAGTTGTTGGTGCAAGGACCACACGGAAAAAGCATGCATGCTCTATCCAAATGTCAATATACACTGTGATTGTTTGAGAATCATCTCTTCAGCTTTATAGAAGTAGAGGACAAACTCTGAGTCAGATCCTTTAAACCTTTTCCATCCAGAACAGTAAACTGGGTCTCATGAATGAGATCCTGAAGCTGAGGAAAAATGAGAGACCGTTAGGTATTGCAAGACAAGAATAAATCTCTTTGATTATGACTTTGGGGGGTGGGGGGGTACATGATCCTACCTGCCTATATATATCTTCTAATCTATGCATACTGTTGAACTGAGATTCTGCAATCCAGGCAACCTGGAAGAGAAATAATATGTGGAAAAGAAGCAAGAAAATGTGTATCAGACAGATGCTTTGCGTTATCAGGAAATATAATGTGATTTTAATAATAAGATGAATATGAATAATACTGCTTATTAGCTGTCATGATAGAGGGAGGAATTAAAAACAAACATTGTCTATATAATGCTTTATGGCTCTTGTGAATCAAACATTAACTGATTCATTTTCTCATTAGCTCTGTGAAGTAGCATCATTAATCCTCCTTTGTGATGGGAGAGCATCTGCATACATAGATAGGTGATAGATATTTAAGGTCACTCAGCTGGCTGCAGCAGACCTAGGTGTTACTACCTAGAGCATCTGATTTCTACTTGTGTCCATAGCTATTGCTGTATGCTAGGAGTATGTACAGAGACATTTCCTGTGTGCTGAAAATGGATCACCACAGCATCAACTTGTACTGCATACCTCTGCTGTCAACCTTTAAAGGTCCCCTCCTTTTATCATCATAAAAATCACTTGTCATTGTGGCTATCACTACTGTCATTAGAAATACAGGATTTTCCATTCCAACCTGAAATAATGATTCTTAATTCCAGTATCCAGTGTGTGGAGGCTGGTCAGCCTGGTGCTTCAGAATAATACCTGTGGCCAGTCGGGCTGTGCTGCCTTGCATATGGAAGGAAAAATCCTCCACAGATATCATGGAACCACAAGGACATCTGGTGAGATATCTTGCAGATAGAGGACTACAAACATTCTTGCTGGTCACAAAGTAATCCACCAGTAGCATTTGATTTTATATCTTTTTTTGCCAGCATTCTTTTTATAGGCATTTTGAGATTACCCTGCTGCCTTGGGATCTGGACAACTCTTATTTATGGGAGTCCCTGCTTCTCCTCCCTCACCACACAAACCCAATACACCCCCATCTTGCCCTCTTATTGTCCCCATGCTCCTGATTTCTTCCTCAGTCTCTCAGAAGCTGGTATGTTTAAATGCTCCCATCGGTTCACCATTCTAGCTGCCATCAGTCTCCTTCAGACCTGCCATGTCATTCCAGAGCGGTTGCTTCTGCAGGTCTTGAGGGTGCTGTCACAAGGGGCTGATTTAACTCGGTGGAAGAGGCAGACAAATGGTTAGCTGCAGAGAAGGGATAATCCAACAGAGCTTTGTAAAAGCTATTAATAGCATTCTTGGTTTCCAGGATTTTGCAACTGAAGAAGGCAAGGTGCTAACGAGGCAGGGAGGAGCACCTGCTCTTCGATGACATTTCTGGCCTCCACCTTCTCCACTAGAGAAAAAGTTAAAGGAGTTGATTAATATAGTTCAGGAAGGTTTCAGGATTAATTTTCAGGAATGTGAAGTAATCAACATTTTCTCAAGCAGTTAGTATGTTCGGTCAATAACAATGCCACCTTCAGGACTAACTATGTGCCCAGAATAAGTGATCGTCAGGAAGCCAGGCATAGGACAACAGTCAGTCTAAAGGGTTATAATAATAGAAAAGGGAAAAAATCTCACTGTCAACTCTGAATATCTTTCATTAATGCATACTGGAAGCTAACAGCAGGTAGCAAAAAAACCCTGTTTCATTTTGCCAGTTATTCCAAGTAATTTGGTGTCCCCTGCGCGGAGGTGAGTGGGCTGCACGCACATAAGCAGTTTTCTGTGCATCCCAAGCCTCCTTAACTCCTGCAGGATCTGCAGATGTCACTGCTGCTTCAGGCTTGGACTGATGATCCCTAGCTATGTCCTCCAAACAGTAAGGAAAGCTTTTGGTGCCAGGAAGAAGAGAAATCGATCAATTAAAAAAACAGATTCAAACCAAACACCATGCTTCTGGTGAAACTGCTGTATTTAAAAACTAAGAATTAAATCGCTCTGCTATGAAAAACATATTCCAGTGTTCTTAGCAGCTGCACACTGCTACCTTGTTTTTTGGATGAACTAATTAATTACAGTACCAGTAACTCACTGGCAAATGTCAGGTTATATGTTGGAGGAAAAAGCTCCAGGAAGAACTGACCTACCTACAATCTTCCTTAAGCGATTTTATAATGGGGTAATTCCAGCCACTTCAAAGGAGTTACCCTCATTCAGAAGTGTACAAATCAGTACAGAAGTAGGCCAAATATTTTATATATATTTGTAATCAAAAACTATTTAACAGTCATAATTCTGTGAAATCACTGGCAGATGTCCTGAATAGCCTGAAACTGAAGGGAAAATGGAACAAATAACAAATTTTGAAGACATTTATACATTAAAAAAAATGTTCCTTACACAGTCTGATCTGTATCCAATACAAAGATATTAATACCAGTCTTTTCATTATTCAGAATTCTTTCAGCAACTGTATGAAAATTAACATAACCATCTATTTCCATGTGAGCAGGAATTCATGCTAATTGTACATTAATTCCCAGGATGAATAATTGAGGTATCAGATGCAACAGCTCAAAAAACTAAATCTTGTTTAGTGCTAAAGTAAGAAGTTATAAGCCTGAAGTTAATAAAGAAAACTATACATAGGTCTTAATTAACATGCCAGGAATCAATCCACAGCTGAAAAAATCACAGACTCTGCAGGTTTACCAGTGTGAGACTTTATCATACTGAACTCAGTCTGAACACAACCATGTCTTTAAAGTTTCACAGCGCTGGCAATTTTATAGCTAGGAAACATTGCCTCCCATTATGCTATGAGTCCTCTATACAATGTAATAATGATGTGTGGATGTGGAAAAGGAATTATTTTTAAATGGTGCCTACTTTTCCTTGTTTGGGATCAGCTAGCATTTACTCCCACTTCCCTGTATTTCTTGCTGCGTGGAGAACTTGCATGTAGACAAACTGCCCATTTCGATTCCTTTGCGTACTAGTATGACACTATGTTGTTTGATATTGCTGCCTGTTCACCCTCTCTTTGTAAATATTACCTAGATCACAAACCTACATCATCAACTATGGAAACCAGCCAAACTCCTCCAAGAAAATATAATAATTTCAAAAGCTAAAACATTAAAAACAGAAGGGAGCTAGCTAAATAAACTAAGACCCAAGGGTTGGAGAACTACTTGTAACTAACAGCTCACTTGTTTCTGAATAGCTGTAAGACGGAAATAAAGCATTCAGCTCACTAAGGCAGAAAATTCCAGTATAATTAGTATAAAAGAATGAAAAACCCCAGATTCTTGGCTTTTATATTCTGATTGTTTCAATGCCAACATGGTATCCATGCATACTTCAGAAGTGACTTAGTCCAGTCGTTCCTATTGCTGTAGCAAACTCATTCCTAAACAGAGAATGCTTGGGACAGACATCTGTCTATGTTATTTTGTATTTGCACTCTATCCATATTTAAGGGACTTTCACAAATTAAGGAGATCAGAAGTGTTTCCTGCAATGGGGGCAGGGTGTCTGTGTGCGTGTGTGTACACACACACATTATTACAAGCACCCATACACAGCATAACTTTTAGCTGTTGGTATAGCAGGGAAAGGAAGGTGGCTACGAGCTTCTAGTTAGAAGATGAAGCTCATTAAATCTTTCCTGAAATTGGCTGCTAAAAGCTTATGTATTTAGGGAAGTGACAGCCTCTTTTTTTATACATTATCGGCTGGAAACAGAAAGCAGAAAGAACACAACTAGAGACTTCTTGCCAGTTTTACACACTCACTCTAGCAATATGAGCCCTCCTTCCCAATTCTCCTGGTTTGCTCTACATTCTGGAAAAATGCCTGAATGACAAACCCAGCTGGTTGACCTGAAGCCATTTATCCTCAGCTCTGGGAGGGCTGAACTTCTGCTCATGAATAGACCTTATCTCTTTGAGAAGATAGGTTCCTTTTTTGTGCCCTTGCGTGCTGAAGAAGACTCATTAGGTTAACCAAGAGGTCATTAGGTCATTAACTGTCCAAGTTGTGGTAGATTTCCCATGACGTTTTAGGGCTTGCATTCGTTTAGAGCTCCCAAACTTTCCTTCACTAAAATTCAGGCATAATTTTGTTTTAGAAGAAAGCAACAAAATGAGGTGCTGAATTCCAATACCTACTCTGAACTGTTCATTCACAAAATAAGCTTTGCAATGTGCTTTGTATATTTCCTCTCCTTTTTTAAAAAAACAAACAAAACAAAACACAGCATACACTAGAGCCTCCTTAATTTTTATGAGTACATTTCCTTACAGTGTCTTTTAGTATGTCACTTTTACTTTTCATACTTGCATGATATCTTTAGCAGTGGAGAAAGGTACTAAATAAGCATATTATTTTACTGTAAGCATATTTACGTGGCTGAAAGCAGCTTTTCTGCATGGAGTAGATGCACATGCTCTTTTTGAAAGAAAACTTTTGCACATCTGATTCATCATGTTGGAAGCCTAAGACATCAGTTGAAAAGCACCACCACCAACTTTTCCATTAATTGCCATTGATAACAATGCTCACATTGATCTGTCTGGAAGAGCAGTATGAACTTCACAGTATTTTTCATATTTTTCCAGGTTTCTAAGCCTTGGGTGGAATCATCTTACTGTTTAGCATCTGTAACTCTTCAGCTCTGCTGAGCTCTGATTTGACTGATCATGCCATTGTGAGATGCAGCAGCAGTGGATGAGCCACAGGCAGCTTTGCAGCCATGGAACACAACTGACCTATAAAAATATCTCTGGTCATACGAACATATTATAAAGGGTTTAAAATAGTTATGTGATGCTTGATGAGAAGCTAATAATGTCTTTTTGTGAGGCTAAATGACATATCTCTATTGAAATCAATATGGCTCAGCTTTGTAAACACTGAAGTACCGCACTGCAGCTGTACCTATTCCCTTGTTTTTTGTACTAAAAAACTGCACAGTGTGGACATTACACATGTCTATCTCAAAACTACCAGTCATCTGCTCCTTGCTGCCAGTCAGCTCATACAGCCATTATGCAAGAAAATCTGAAATGGCTGATCCATTTCTAAAGAAAAAGTACTGGCAGGACAAAGGAGACAAGTTAATTAACAATTACTAACAATCAATATCATAAGCCTGATAAAACAGAGTCCCGCTAATTATGAGAACTTTCCTTTCACCATAAAATTACAACAAGATCTTGTTCAAATGTACCTTGTAGCTCTCTAGTTGTTATGAATAAGGAATCAGTTGTCCCTGTTCCTTGAGCGTAGGTGCCTGTGATACTCTTCCGCACTCCTAGCAAGGAAGCCTAGAGACTAGAAGGAGCCGTCAGTGCACCAGGAGCATTTAGCTTTAGAAATCTGACATTCAGAAGGTTAAAGCAACAGGTCCAGTTTGAAAAAAGTAGGTGTTTTGCCAGAATTGCCTCTGGGAAAGTTTTTATGGCATAGATACCTAGAGCATTTACTTGTCTGCTGGAACAGAAAAATGGCAGTAGCCCAAGGGCTGTGGGAATTTCTTACTTATTCTTCCAGTTGTTATTCAGGTTTCAATGTTACTGGATATCTTGCTAAAATGTTATATGGGTTTTACATTCCCACTCTTCAATTTCAATTGGATGCAGTAACAAGCTGTGCAGTGTCAACACAAAAGCTTAATAAGATTGTATCTCTCCCTGTCTCTTTAGATCCCTATAGGAAGCTGGTTAAAATTAGCATATTATCCTTACTGGATCCTACTGCTGCTGACAAAGGATTCTGATTTAAAACGTGTCTGAAGACTCTTGCACAACAACGTCCTTGTATACAGTAGATTTTACTATCTCAGATTCCCTAATTGTCATTAAAAACCTCACAAAGACTTCAGTCAGCACATCCTTTCCAGGCTTTGGGATTATTGCTCATTTTTCTCCAGAAAGAAAAAAAAAGGAAAGATTTTTAACCATGATATGTCCAGGTAATACTGTATTTTGATAAATTAGGATTTTCTCATTCTTTATGCTTTTTTCTTAAAGCTTGATTACATATCATACAGGGTGCTTGCACAGTAAGGGCAGTGCTTCGCCATTCAAATGCTGAAACTGTTATTGTTATATAATTTAATAACGTATATGAGGTACTTCACAGGAGACACAGTAAGACATTGCCCTTGCCCCAGACAGTCTACAGTCTAAATTCTACCGAGAACCAGTGCCAAGCAGCAGAGACACAGATGAAATACTGCAGTAGTTTGTTTATAAAATTTAAGCACATACTTGTACTGTGGCACATTCTTCTCTTCATCTTTTAATAAAAATACAGGAAAATAAAGATCAAATGCAGCAAATATGATTAACTACACAATAGGGTGTTTTCATATTGTGAGAGAGTAGCAGAGAGAGGATACTATGCAAAATATTGTTACATGAAAAAAAAAAAAACAAACCACAGGGAATAAAAAATTTCCTCTGGAGAAAACAGAGTTCAAGCTGACAGAGAAACCAATGACTTGTTAGACCTGGCTTATGGAGACACCTACAAACATGTTTAAATTTACTCTGAGAGGAGTCTCATTGACCTAGTATACTTTCTCTTCCACTTCAGAGAATATATGTAATTTCACATATCAAAAAGCAGTAATGCCAGTCCAAGAGGCTGTGAGATGTTTCCCATGCTGGGTTAATATCCTGGGATGCAGAGGAAGCCAGAGAGAACAACTCACACCAATGGCTATAGTGTTATGCACACACACTCAGTGCTGCCTTGCAGTTAGCACTTGGCTAAGTTTGTTGTATTAAAAATAACTCATTATTTTTAGGGTTCAATTTAACACTTTCAAATACAAAGCTTTGCAAAGTGATAGCAAAATTCAGATTAGTTTCCAGCTGTGAGCAGGAACTGGTGACTTACAAGTCAGGTAGTTTTTTGCATGATTTGTTTACTTATAAAATGTTTTCTCAACCCATATGTTAGAAATAGCAACACAGGCCTCTCTTTTTTTGCAAACTTAACTCAAGTGTTACCCTGTTTTCAGGAGGACCTGTCTCCTAACTCTTTACCCAAGGCTCAGGTAAGCTTCATTGTTTAATCAGCAGATTATTCGTTTTCACTAAAACCCCCTTTACTATAGGGTGCTTTTTCAATCACCAACTTGCCTGGAAAAGTGGATCTGGAGATTTCTGGGGGTGCAGAACAGAAAAGACCCTTGGAGCTCCAACCACCAGACACAACAGCTGATGTGCTGGGATCTTTACCTCCTTCTATGGAAAGTTTCCCTCTGGACATTTTTATCAGTCATCACAATAGCACTTTGTGGTGAAACATGAGTTAAAGTATCTGACCGTGGATCGAAGAGCCATCCACATGTCTTGGGAGTAAAACGTAATTGAAATGTCACTAGTCATATCATTGCCTTATGTGCCTTTGATATAGACACAGGCATAACTTAATCACTTTTAACCATGCCAGTTATATGGCCTTTCCATTCTTTATACCTATTTTTGAAATAACAATATTCCTGTTGATTTCAGTAAGATTTCCCCCTAATAAGCAAGCCATAGCATCACCTATCATATCAAGCAAAAGCTGAGGGAGAAGCAGGATGCTGTTAAAACATTAATTTGATGCTTACAAAGTTTGATTAACACACAAAAGGTAAGTAAGTCTCACTGTTATTTTACAAACGGAAAGTTTCCTGTAGTGTTCTACCAATGTATTTCCTTTCAACATGGAGGATCATTTCTGGAACATATTTTATGTCTAGTTTTACTGCTGATGTGTATACAGAAATATGTATAAAGTGTTTATGTGTCATAGCTCACTGGCAATTATCTGCTAGCTCCAGATGTGGATAAGCGGTGAATAAAAACAGATCATCAATTGATTTTTACAAAGGCTGTGGAATGACAATTTGACAGTAATTTGGAGCACATCTTGAATGCACATAGCTTAAATTTGAGACAATAGCCTGGACAAAAAGGACACTGTCACCCAGTGTCCTCTGTCTCCTTGGATAAATACTAGACTCTCTGCAGTTTTGAAATGCTACCTGCCATTGGACAACCTCTGTGAACAACGATGAAGTTGGTTCTGTCATTTGTCCAACTTAGTAGGGATGTGCTCATACACACCACATCCTATTTGCTGTCTGAAAGCTAGGGGATGGTCTATGCTAAGTGAAGAGAGGTGTACCTCCAAACAGCAGTACCTTCCCTGTATCTAAGGCACCTGTCAGGGGAGTGAATGGGATAGGCTGGATCACCTGGAGGTATCCATGTCTCCCCATGGATTATAGAAAAAGCCTAGTAGGCTAGATCAAACACATAACTTTTACAAAGCTAAATTTAATAAGATGAATGTGTGATAACTCCATCCTCTGTGAGCTGGCAGATGTGTGGACTGAGAGAAAAACTTTTTATATCTGTCTATCTTCTGCACTGATGCAGAACTCAATCTCAATACAGTCTTAAAATGAACACAGGATAGGAATGGTTTGGCCAAACATAGACCTCTGTACAGATATCTCAACTACTTGCCTGTTTTTTCTTTATAGCAAATAGACAGAAATAGAAACTTTTAGCTTCCTGTTCTTAGGTGATACATTTAATACCACAGCAGAAGTCTTAAAACGGTTGGATAAATTACGCCTTCCAAGTGTTCCTTTTCTCTTAATTTCATTCAAAAACGGATGATAGCATGGTAGGTACAAAACCTAAAATGAAAACAATAACATAAACAAAATACAAAAATTCAGCTTCATGCCTAACCTATTTTCTGACTCACCAAACTTATTCATAGTCTTATTTCCAATTTATTTTTTTTTTTGGTATTATGAATTAAAATGTTGAGGTGGAAGTGAAGCTAAATGATGCAGAAAGGTACACTACACTGCTGGCACTGGAACCTGAAGAGGCTACCTTCCTCTTCTTCTGTAGAAATAATGCCTTAAAAGTTGGGGCTTAAATTGTTCTTTTAAAATGGTACAGTGGCATCTTATGCATATAAAAATGTATGTATGTATCACATGTGCGCGCAGGTATATGAATCACCTATAAACTAGTCACCCTGGCATGTCTGCTTGTGGAAAGCAGGGTTGTGCAGTGGCCTGTCTGCCACCGCAGTTCGCAACAGAGAAGCACTCTATCTTAAATATGTAGATTTCTATATTCGGAATTTATTATAAATGTATAGAATGTATATTAAGCCATTATACAAAAAGTACCTTAGATATCAAGTATTTTGAACCTTTTCTGGATTTTCAGAATTAATTTTTGCCCACCTGGTCAAACTCAGCGTCACTATTTTCTAGCACAACTGAACGGTCCCAGGTACCACCTAACACAGAGCATTGCTGTCGACACAGCAATTTTGGTGACCATCACAGGTGCTGGAGCCCGTCCAGAGAAGGGCAACAAAGCTGGTGAAGGGTCTGGAGCACAAGTCTTATGAGGAGTGGCTGAGGGAACTGGAGGTGTTTAGTCTGGAGAAAAGGAGGCTGGGGGGAGACCTTATTGCTCTCTACAACTACCTGAAAGTAGGGTGCACAGAGGTGGATAGGGGTCAGTCTGTTCAACCAAGTAACAAGTGATAGGACAAGAGGAAATGGCCTCAAGTTGCACCATTTAGATCGGATATTGAAGTTTAGGTTGGATATTAGGAAGAATTT
>NW_010340429.1:0-8029 GCF_000700745.2 Antrostomus carolinensis
GGCTGTAGCATAACAGAAACTGTAAAATGTAATTTTTCTATGTATGAGCAGCACAACTTGAAGGCCTGAGGGCTGCAAATGAGTTGGTAGCATGCAGGAAATAGCTGTCTTCTTTAAATGCATTAAAGCTGCTTTTTCACTACTATGTTGCTGTTTGCCTTTTACTTTTTTTTTTCTTTAGTGTTTATCCCTCTGTGCTCGCTATGGTTTGACCTTTGTGTATGACCAGCCAATTTTTTCTGCAGACTAGAGGAGATTTTTATTCTCACTAGCACTGTAGAAGCACCTTTAAATTTTCTATATGTGACCATCTATATTTTGAGATGACTTCTAACAGTGCATAGATCACTTTGCAGGCTGAACATTCCAGTGAACTTACTCTCATGTGGAAAAAAAAAAAAAAAAGTGTTAAAAAAGTACCTGGAAAAATTCTATTTTTGTTCTTGAGAGCTTTTGGAAAACAGTTGTCCTCTCTTGGAATGTGGTAAAAAAAGTTCTTGTTTAGAGTTTTAGATTTCATCAGAGTGATTTTGCAATGTGCTAAATGTTTCTAGAAAAATGGGAACAGGTTCAGCCCTTATTTTAGGAATTACCTTGTATTTAATGAATGTAAAAGTATATATTGATTTAAAAAAAATATCCTTGCAGAAGCCAGAAGAATTGCTACCTTGACTTTGCATCCTTTAAAATCCTAATTACAAATTTGATCTATCACTTCATTCAAATTTTTTAAAAAATACTAAGCAGTTAGCTTGGGTCTGCTTTTGTGTTTTCTAGAAATGCAGTTTCTTTATGCAGAGAAAAAAAAAAAAAAAGGTTTTTTTGTAGTTTAACCAATATTTCCCCATCTGTGCTTTGCTTATGTGCTCCCTTTGTGGGAAAACTGAAGTCACAATCCAAATGCCTGGCAACAGAATCAGTGGGCTTGATATTTATATTAGAACTGTAACACATGGACATCTGTTCTCTCTACCCTTTAAAAGATATTGCTTCCAAAGACTAATATTTGGCTTTTTCAGCTGTGGGCTGTTGCTGTTAGATGAAGTTTCTGGGAGCCTGGGAAAGGACCCCACTGTTGCCCATGGGATGCTCCAGGGCGGGTGGGCAGGCAGAGGTGTCTACATCCAGCCCTGGGGCTGAAGTAGCCCTAAATTGGCCTCCTAGTCAGTTGTGGTGGATTTAGCCTGGCTGACAGCTAAACACCAAACAGCCACTTCTTTACCCTCCCCCAGTGGGGTAGGGGAGAGAATCAGAAGGGTAAAAAGTGTGAAAAATTGTGGGCTGAGATAAAAACAATTTAATAATTAAAATGTAATAATAATAACACTAATAATATAATATGCAAATGAGTGATGCACAGTGCAATTGCTCACCACCTGATGCCCAGCCTGTCCCCAGCCAGCAATCCCACAGCAGAGAATCCCAAAACTGAAAACTGCAATCCTGGAAGAGCAAACCTGAACAATCTCCAAGAGAATCCCCAGCTTTCTGGTCAACCCACATTAATACATTAAATGTGACATTATATGATATGGAATATCCCACTGGAATATCCAAATGCCAACATGAGTTTTGCTAATTACTTTTCTTCCCCCTCCCAAGTCCTTTGCACCTGTAGACTAGCAAAACCCAAAGTCCTTCAACTTCCAGCAACAACTAAAAACATTAGTATCTATCAATGTTCTTCTCATAGCCAGTCCCACACTGAAACCAAAACACAGCACTATTCTAACTACTAAGAAGAAAATTAACTCTATCCCAGCAAAACCAGGACATCAGTGCTGGGGTAGAGCTGAGTGACCCAGAGCCCTCTTTCAAGTTTGCTGCTGATTTGTTGAGACATCTCGAGGTAATCCCTTCCTGCTGCCTCTGTTTCTTTATGCATAAAGTGAGAATATTGAAACAAATCTAATTTGATCAACTATTTTGAGCTCCACTGAAGGAAATATGCTGATGGTAGAGCTATTCATTGGTGATACACGCACATATAAAAGATAGAGGACCAGGGTAATTTCAGTAGTACAGAACAATAATGACAGGACGGATGCATTAAACCATAGACTAGTATTTACTTTTAATATGTGTAAGTGTTTAATCAAGGAAATTCTTTTCCTCCTGATTTAAGGTGAGATTTTGGTCTCTGTCAAAAGAGTCTTCTGTTCAAAAGCAGTTTTGAATGAACAGGTAGGTTGGTATGTCTGCACTTTACCTTTTCCTTTGGGAGCTTCCTGTCTGTTATCACACAATGTCAGTACCCTGTGTTAAAGGTCCTCATAGGAGTTAAGTCTCCCTGAGCTGGATTCAACTCCCAAACACACATTCACATCTAGCAGTTGAATTACAGAGAACTGCAGATGTGGATGTTTCACTATTTCTTATCTTCCTTCTTAAACATACTTGAAAGGCTTCAACCCTGAACTGTAATGATAAAAATGCCTTACAGTTGATGCTAGGATGAGATGGAAATATCTCATGGCTACCACTGAAGTTACCTGCCCTTAGAGCAAATACAGCAGAGACAAACCTGTTCTCTTGCTAAAGAGGGCAATGTCATGAGGATGGAGCCAGGCTCTTCTCAGTGATGCCCAATGGTAGGACAAGGGGCAACGGGTGTGAGCTGGAACACAGGAGGTTCCGCTTAAATTTCAGAAGGAACTTCTTTACGGTGAGGGTAACAGAGCACTGGAACAGGCTGCCCAGGGAGGTTGTGGAGTCTCCTTCTCTGGAGACATTCAAAACCTGCCTGGATGCCTTTCTATGTGGTCTCATTTAGGTTCCTGCTCTGGTAGGGGGACTGGACTAGATGATCTTTTGAGGTTCCTTCCAATCCCCAACATTCTGTGATTCTGTGATAGTTTACATACCTACTCCTGCATCATTATGCAGGGGTAACAGGCTTAATTAACCATATGCAAAGCAAAAGCAGTGAGAGGACCCTGTGTACGGGCCGTTTGATAAGGCACAACAGCCAGGCTGCACCCAGACTGGGCACTGCATTTCTGCTCTGCCACAGGCTGCAGATTGGTTTTGGCTTCTGGAAGTTTCTTTGTGACATTTTTGCTTAGGTAAGGGCATTTTTAAAGGGGTAGGCTGAGGGGTAAGAAGTAGCACAGGGAAGATGGGAAGAACATTTCACCCTGTTTACTTCCCACAATTATTTTCTTTCATTTTCAAATGCCATCTAAGACCATGTCAAGGATTGTCGTACCTGAATATTTGTCTATCAGGGGTTCACTTATACCATATTTCATCCCTCCTGCTTTCCAGCACTGTACACTTCGACCACCTCTGCAGTACTCCCTGCCTAAAAATGGGAAGCTGTCGGTCTCAAATGAGCTGTACGTTAATGCACTAAGCATGGGGATGAGGGGAGGCAGAATTATTTCTATACACTGAGAGATGGGAAAGTTAAACTGTTCCTGTGTCGTAAAGCTTCCCTGTGACACTCCAGCAACAATACAAACAACAGTAGGAAAGAAAAATGCTAGATGAGGAGTGAGACAAGGCATTTCACTATGGCTATGATTCAATGATAACCTCAACCTGAAATGTTTGGGAACTGACTCATGGATCCATGACTCTTAAATCACCGGACAAACAGCAAAAAAAAAAGAGTTAGAGATCCAGGCTGTTCTGTGAGAAATTGTTGAAAGCCTTGGTGTACTGCTTTTCACCTTGGAAAAACTTAGTCCTATGTTTCACCTATGCCAGCTGGTAATAATTGCTTGAGCTGGAGATGTGCCATAGGTTGTCACCTCACAGTCCTTCATCCAGTTCAGAGGTTATTGATCCTTAACTGACTGTCCTAGAAATTAGAGCAGACAATGCAACAAAGCACTAAGGAAGCAAAATGGTCCATTCCCAGCTCAGAACCTTGGGGAAGGAGGAGGCAGTACTGATGGACTAGGGTGCTGTAAGCATCTACAGGGATTTAGTGACAGCTCCAGCCAAGGGGAGATCTCAGTTCGTACCCTCTTCATCATGCAGCAAAAGGGCTCCCATGTTTCCCACCAAGTCCTCTAAAACCTGACTGGAGAGGAGAGAAAGGGCATCAGGCAGCAACCCTCCTCCCTTTCCTTTCTTCTGTGAATAATGCTCATGGCATTTTAATTGCATTGTGTGGGTTAAAATCATCAACGTGGAAGCAGAGCAGTTTATTTCAGTGCAAACAAAACTAACTTGTTTGTCTTCATTTATTATTTTTTTAAGACTAAACAATAGTAATTCTAATTAGGGCCAAATAATCTTTTCTCTTAAGTTAGCAACCAAGCTGAGAAATCAATTATTTGTGCAGACCTATTTCATATCATCCCTGCAGTTGGTGCCAAGCTGTTTTAGTTCAATTTCATTAGCACAGAGTGTAATCTCAGCCTTGTTAGTTTTAAGTTTGCTGATTTTTAAGCCTCTTTTGTAATTGGCAAAAGTCTGAGGGAAAAGTCTATGACAGAAGCTTGCAATAAATTTAATTGGTTGCAGACAGCTCAACAAATCTCTGTAACAGCTAAAGCTTGTGATAGTAAATGAATTTAAAATGGCAAGTGGGAAATGGAGATTGGCTAGTTTGGCAGGTGAACAATTTAGTGAATGTCTGATGAACAAAAGGAACTGAACTGACACAATTTGCTTGGGTTTCTCCAAGACTTTTATCCATAAATACCATATAACATCTGATTTTTGTCCTTGTACAAAAACTGCAGAACAAAAATAACCTACTTAAGTCATATAAGGCGTTAGCAGAAAATGGATTAGTTCAGAACTGGTCTGCTTACTGGCATACCTCAAATACCTGTCAATGGGAGGACATTTGTGAGTTCTTAGGGATGCATATTTTCCTGATTCAACATTGCTGGATATTTCTGACATTTTGCCAATGATTTGAAATCTGACACAATATATAACTTGCAAATGACAGACTGAGTAGCAAACATTAAAGATTGAGACACTAATTAAGATTGCATACTTGTATTATTATGTTTTGTTGATGTTCCTCTTGATTTAGCTAAAAGCAACGTAATATGTGCATGTGAGAGCAAGGGTTTGCTCAACAGCTGATATTCTGTCTTCAAAAGCAGTAGGTTAGAAGAAGATAGAGGGAGCTGAAGGAGCCCTATCCTAGCTGGAGCTCTCAGGGGAATGCTTGTGGCAACTAGAGGCCAGCAGGATTTATAAAAAGAAAGAGAAAAAGAGAAACACCAAGAAAGATGGTTCCCCCTTTTAAACAGGTGAAGACTTTTTGCCCAGCTGTCTATCCAGCCTGTGGTTCAGTGTTTCAGTTGTACTGGGCAGCCTAACAGTGCACTAGGTAATTTAAGGTGGCATGAAAAGCTTCCCAATGAGACTTGACGAGTTATTCAGTGCCATCACTGGGAGAACATGAGAGGTCTGATGTCAGAGTGCAACAAAATTTAGTGGCTGAAGGTACCTTCATGGCTCCAGGTGAAGCAGGCTTCTATGTACTGCCCTTTGGTATGCTCTTAGCTATTGACCCATTTCGTTAAGGTAAGAGTCAGGTCTCCCAGGCTCAGGATTTCAAATGCTTACCTTCAGGAGCTAGTTCCACAATGTAGATCTTCCTCTGAAACACTATGCGTTGGCTGTGGCTGGAGATGGGATGCTGTAGAGAAAAATAGTGGCTTCAAATGGCAGAGCATCCCTTCTCTTCAGCTCTGCAGTTGTATGTCTGCTCAAAGACTCTGCATCAGACTGGGAGACTACAGCTATGAAGGGCTTTCCTGCTAGGATGCCCTGACAGTGAGCTTTGGGGTTATTGATTTCTTCTGCAGTGTGGTGTGTATCCTGAATTGAGATCAGGTGGGTGTATTTGGTCTACTCAGCTTGTTTTCATTATTGGTCCTGTGCCATGTCCTGCCTTTGCCTCTGACCTTCAACAATTCAGTCTTATGGAGTGACTGAAGATTTTTCCCTTCCTCATATGGAAAAATATTCTGGAAAGCTTACTTATGTTTGCTCATCAAAGTGTTGCCATTGTATGGGAGTCTGGTGGTGGATGTGGAGAACAGATAAGGGTTACTGATTTCAGTTCTAGGTGACCTTTTGGAATATCTTGGCATTGTTCTTCCAGAACTTGCTTGGTTTACAAATAACGTTTCTCCTTATGTATCTTGTTTATGACATCCAAGATGTGAACTCTGATCTTTTCATCTCCAAAGCCCCTGCAAATGCATAAGCTGAAAGAAGAATTCTTACTTTTCTGCAAGTGGCAGACTTTGTAGGCAGCTGCCTTGGTTTCAGCTGGGACAGAGCTTATTTCCTTCTCAGTAGCTAGAATAGCACTGTGGTTTTGATTCAGCATGGGATTTGGTATGACAAGAATGTTGATAATACACTGATGTTTTTAGTTGTTGCTAAGAAATTAAGGGCTTTCCAACTTCCCATGTTTTTCTAGTCTGCAGGTGTGCAAGAAGCTGGAAAAGAGCATAGCAAGAGCAATGGACTCAAACTGGCCAATGGAATATTCCATATCGTATAATGTCATGCTCAGTATATAGATGAAGGTTGTCAGAAAGCTCTCACTCTCTCTTCCAGGATTGGGGTTTTGGGATTTTCTGTCCTCTGGAATCGCTGGCCGAGGGAGCAGGCTGGGCATTGGTCAGTGGGTGGTGAGCAGTTCCACGGTGCATCACTCATTTGTATGTTCTATTACTGTTATTATTATAATTATTATTTTAATTTTTATTTCAATTATTAGATTATTTTTATCTCTACCTATTAGTCTCCTGACCTTTATCCCTCCAATTTTCTCCTCCATTCTCTGAGCAGGGGCTGGTGAGCAAGTGGCTGACAGCAGCCTAGAGACAGAAGCAAAGATGATGCAGCTAAAAAGGTGTGATAAGTTTGGGGATTTTTCAATGCTGTCTTGTCTCCTTCCCTTCCAATAATCAGAAGCAAATGTTTCATGAAATAGGCTGATGACTGATGGTTGAAAGGAGATTGGGCAAATCGAAGACTCTCTTTTGAGAAGTGGATTTATAGCCACTAGAACACTTATTTGAAGTTGCAACTGCACATCTTTCTACCTCTTTCTCTCAGCAGCTGGTGTAGTTAGGTTATTTTAGTGAATTGCTTGCTAATTTTCTACAGTACAATTGTGACTTGTATGATAGAAAGGATTGTTTAGAGGGATATGACCTCTCTGAATCTGGTGACTGCAGCTGTGACAGATGAAATACACCCCAGCTGATTAAGATCAAATGAATTGGGCACTTGCTTGCAGGGGCAGCATCTGCAGCCAGAAGTATTTATACTGATTGACTGCTTTTTTAGAATCTTCTGCTTGAATTGCTAACCTTCAAATAAGTGACCCCTTGGGAGATCATTGATGACACAGCCACTTGTCTCAAAATTCAGCTGCTTGATCTTTATTGAACTTGATGAGCAAACATTTAAATGATAATTGAGACACTAATTAGATGCTGTGCCTGGACTCCTGGTTCACTGATGAGCAAACATTTAAATTATAATTGAGACAATAATAATTAGATGCTGTGCCTGGACTCCTGGTTCAGGTTTGAAAGGGAAGACTAAATTATTTAATGACAATTTGGGGAATTACAGGTCCAGATCTTCATCAGACTTGTAAGAAAGAGGTTTGTTCAGACGTTTCAACTCTGTCTGCTGCCGCTGCCTATTTCTCTGAATATCTCAGTTGATGCCCTGGCTTTACAAGGGCATTGCTAAGATCCCACTCACCAGGGTTTCCTAATGAGTGTCAGGACATTATATTTACTCTGGTGAGCAAAATGGGACCCTGGGACCTTGATCTTGTTCTGTGCTTTCTTGTCATTGTCATCATGCAATCCTGATTCTATTAATCCACGTCTGTATTTGCAAGTTCACCTACTTTTGAAAAACATGATCTGGCTCCTGACTACGACAGAGTTGTTTAATTTTATATTTCTAATTATTCCCTATTTCCTTCATTTCCATTCCTGATAGATTAGTTGCTTCTTCCTACATTTCCCACCTTGCCCTTTATTGCTGTTCATGTACATCCCTACTTTTCTGCTCT
>NW_010340429.1:8063-62948 GCF_000700745.2 Antrostomus carolinensis
TAGTTAGGGCATTAAACCTTATCAAAATGTCTCAAGCTCTTCAGTAAGTCGCATATAACTCTATTCTCAAATGACAGTCGATGACTATTCCTCCCAGCTTAGTCACGTATCATTGCTAACCCTGTACAGGAACCAGAGAAGTGAGAATCATGCTTGGCACTTCCACAGGGATCTGAGAGGCAGGGAAAGATTTCATCATTGCCAGTGATTTGTGCCCTGTGTAGAACAGATTTGTTCAACAAGGCCCGCACAATACTTACGCGCTTGGTACAGTGCCAGTTTTGCTTCTTCCTTTCCCATCTTTTCATCACCAACAGCGTGCAGCAGAACAATTTCCTTCACTGGAGGGAGTCAGGAACTGCTACAGGAACAGATGCTCGGGAAGCAGATGGGGCAAGAGTTGATTTGGAGCAATGACAACTCCATAACCTTTCAGCGTGAGCCTGAGAGTGCAGCTTTCCCTCGTGTTCCTCAGCAGAAGGCAGGTCCAGGCTCAGGCGAAAGCACAGGCTTAGTGCTGTGCTCGAGCAGCGGTAGCCAGCAGCTGGGCTTCTGGAGTGTGGCATGCTGGCCCTGAAAAGGCAGTTTGTGACGGAGCAGGGCTTCTTCTGTCTTATGTTATATAGCAGCCTTTATTCCAGAGAGTACTTCAGGCTCTTTGAGATGGTTTCACTGGGTTAGCAGCCAACACAGCCACTCGCACACTCCCCCTCACCCCCAGGATATAGGGGAGAGAATTGTGGGCAAGGGTAAGGAGACTCGTAGGGTGAGATAAGAACAATTTAATAATGGAAATAAAAGAAAAGTTAAAATAATAATGATATTAAAATGGTAATGACAATAATAATAGTAGTAAAATATGCAAATGAGTGATACCCAGTGCCATTGCTCATCACCCACCGACTAAGCCCGGCCCGTTCCCAGATAATGATCCCGGAGGAGCAACAATCCCGGGAAGAGCCCGAGCGAAAGCCAGAGAGAGACAAAAGAGGAAGGGCCCCTCACTGATATACTGGACATGACAGGATATGAGATGGAATATCCCATTGGCAGAGCCAAACGCCAATTTAGCTTAATAATTTAAATATTCCTCACCCCCTTAGATCTTGTGCTTGTGGACAGACAGAACACAAAGTCCTTCACTTCCACTGACACAAATGCAAACACAGGTATGTTATCAGCATTTCTCTCACAACAAATTCCACACTGAAACCAAACCCCAGCACTATTTCAGCTACTAAAAATACACCCAGGTCTGTCCCAGCTGAAAACCAGGACGCTCTTTTTAGCCAGGAGGGCTTTAACAGCCAGGCAGTCGAGAAGCAGCTCCTGAGGTGGCTCTCTTCCATTTCCAAGGGGGAAAAAGCAGTCAGGATTTTTGTTCCTGTTTCTCTTTTGTTTGGGGGCAAAGGGTTGTGTAGTGTTTGTTTGCACATTTTTGAGGGGGGAAAAAAAGAAAAGCTAAAAAATCCCCCCCAAACCAATGCTCAACCCCTCAAACAAACAAACAAACAAAAAAACCACCAAATCAGAGGGTTATATAGTGTTTGTTTGCACATTTTTGAGGGGGAAAAAAAGAAAAGCTAAAAAACCTCCCCCAAACCAATGCTCAGCCCCTCAAACAAACAAACAAGAAAACCCCCAAAAACACCAAAAAAAACCCCAAAAAAGAGAGAGAGATCTGGTTCTTCACAGGGTTTATCTGGATGGTTCATAATATAGTGGAGAACTTGTAAAGTCTAACCTGCCTGACGAAATATTCAATCTGATGCAGCATTTTGGATGTGGTTTTGAAACCTCCATTGCCACAATTTGCAAGTGTACATTGTATAGAGCAGTCAGGAAACCAGTGTAAGGGAAGTAAGTCTTTAGTAACCAGTTTAAATTTACTCTTTCAACTGGATAAAATCCCATTTAAATGTACTCAATTGAAAATGGGGGTTTGAAACGTAATAAGGTTACAGGGAGTTTCTTCTTTCAAACTATGTATCCCAAATTCCCTGAGTGGTTTCTTCAGGATGCTTTACAAAAGCCTAATTGTGACAAGCTGCAGGGTTAAGGCTTAATAAGTGCTTTTTGGATCACATATTTATTCATTCTGGTGATTGATAAACAAGAAGATTGCAAAGATTGAGAATTCTCCTGCCTTTTATTTAAAAAGGTATTGCAGATCTGGCCAAGTGACCATCAAAATAATTTATATTTTTTCAACCTGAGCTTTAACTTGAAATATGTTTTAGGTAATGGAATTTCCTCTTCTGAAGTTCAATGTTAACATGGAATATGACACGAAAAACAGCAGTTGGCTGTTTGGAGAAGAAATGTCACAACCAGGGAATATGTTTTCTTACATCATGAGAGCTAGGAGACAAAGATGAAAACCAGCTGATAGGTTAGAAGCAACCCTTACGGAGGAAATGATGGTTGTCAGAAGAGAGGGGGGAAGCAACGCCCAGGTCTGGAACACCTTTGAGTGCTGCAACCACTGCAACTACCTGAAACCTCCTGAAACCACTCAGCCCTGCTCAAGATCCTTTTAATAAGCAGGTAACTAAAATTGAAGCACTTCGTTTCGTTGTGGATTGACCTTGGCTGAATGTCAGGTGCCCACCAAGCCTCTCTACCCCCTCCTCAGCAAGATGGGTAGTGGAGAAAATAAGATGGAAAAAAAAACCAAAAAAAACCTCATGGATTGAGACAAAGGCAGTTTAATAGAAACAGAGAAAAACTGAGCACTTGGAACAAAAGAAGAATAAAATATTCATTCTCTACTTCCCATCAGCAGGCCATGTCTGGCCACTTCTCGGGAAGCAGGGCTTCAGTATGCATAGCGGTTACTCCGGAGGACAAACATGGTAAATAACGAATGCTTCCCTTTCTCCTCAGTTCTTCTAGTGTTTTTTTTGTTTGTTTTTTTTTTTTTGTTTTTTTTTCCGGAGCAGATGTCATATGGTGTGGAATATCCGTTTGGTCAGTTTGGGTCAGCTGTCCTGGCTATGTCCCCTCCCGAGATCTTTCCTATTGCCAGCCTACTTGGGGAGGGTGGAAATGTTGAAGTGTCAGCCTTGATGCTGTGGAGCACTGCTCAGCAGTAACCAAAACTCTGGTGTGTTATCAACACCCTTCTAGCTACTAATACAAACCACAGCACCGTGAGGGCTGCTATGGGGAAAATGAACTCCATCTCGGCCAGCCCCAATACACTTTATAAAGCCTTTTGATTTCGGAAAAGTGAATCGCTGTCCAAAACTTCACTGGGAGCATATTCTTCCAGGATTGCTTCACTCCTTTGCAAAGATGCTTGATGAGCAGCTCAACATGCTGGCAGGCTGTATCAGCCAGGCATTTACTCCTACAAGTTCCACCTGCTCTGTTACAATCTTTGCCTTGCTGAAGCCACCAGCATCTTTCAGCTTGATCTGTAGGATATCTCCCTGGTGTTGAACTTGGCTGCTCTCTTACAGGAATAACCCTTTTCCAAGTTGTTTGGCCAAGTAGCACTTGGCAACCTCCTGGAAGTGAATACATGCAGCTGGGTAGTGGTCACACATATGTTCACGGGGCGAGGCTGTGTGGCCTTATTTCACAGCACGTGTGTCCCTGGGACTCTCGCTGTGCAGTTGACACAGCCCTCAGGCATTAAGCAGCTGGAGCAATTGCTGCAGAAGGTTTAGTGAGGAAATGTGAAAGAGCCAAAGTCGCAGGTTTTGAATTGAGATATTGTGGGGGAGGCAGCTATTATGCTCCAGCTCTTTTTTTAAACAAAACAAAACATTTTGAGACTTGTAAGGTATTGTCTTGTGCTTGTTGCTGGATTTAAGGCTGCTGATTGCCCGGCGGTGAAGGTCACTTTATGCCTTCCTCTTTAAGGCAAGTTGCTGTTGTTTATATTAACAAGGGAGCAGCAGTGCTGGCTAACTCCTGGAGTGTTAACCCATGTCTCTCCTGAGGAACAGGTCTCCAATAGACTCCCCTAGGACCTGTATGCAAGTTGGAGAGTTGTATATCATGTAGATGTCAAGCCCAATCAGAGCTTCCTTGTCAGGCTGTATTAGGGCAGCTGTCTGCAATTTGTGTGACAGTGTGCCTCTCTGCCAACAAACTACTTTTACCCTCTGTTGTGCTGTGTCTGCAGTGCTGCTGGGAAAGCTGCCAGTGAGAGAGAGAGAGAGCACCCGCGTACACAAAGGTGGCTGGGTGGCACCTCATGTAATCTCCGTTCTGCACTGGGTACTGACTGGCTTTGTGGATGGATCCCAGGGAGCGAACATGAACATCATCACGTACCAGGGCATGACATTTTAATCAGAGATAGGTTTAATTATTGGGAGCAGCTGTGGTGATGTCTACTTATAAAAAAAGAAAATTGCACCCAAATAAAACCGCCATATGCTGGTTATTGCTTAGGAGCTGCGAGTAGTTAAATATGGCATACAAATTCATAGCTTAAAATCACAGAATCATTGAATGGTTTGGGTTGGAAGGGACCTTAAAGATCATCCAGTTCCAACCCCCCTGCCATCAGCAGGGACACCTTCCACTAGACCAGGTTGCTCAAAGCCTCATCCAACGTGGCTTTCAACACTTCCAGGGAGGAGCAGCAACAGCTTCTCTGGGAAACCTTTGCCAGTGTCTCACCATCCTCACAGGAAAGAAAGAACAGGAAAACAGGCTTGTGACAGGACTGTGAGCACTTTGAAGTACAGCTCTAGTAAGTGGCAAAGCAGTGATAGAAGTTAAACACTGAAGTAAACTTTTTGCAAACACGGGTGCATGCAGCATGGCTGAGCAGTGCAGCCTGCTCAGTGCAGCACCATTCCCCCCTGGAGCATCGCTCCTGCCAGCTGTAACATCACTTGGCTCACAGGAGAGAAAGGTGTTCGTGCTGAAGGAGATGGGTCTGGCAAGGAGCAAGAGAGATTTAAAAGGAGGAGGTGGCAGGAGTTTTCTCTGTGTTTGTGTGTTGGTTTCACTCCTTTGGTTTGCAGCCAAACATAGTCACTCTCTCGCTTCCCTCCTCCCCCGAGGGAGCAGGGAAGAGATTTGGAAAGGTAAAAGTAGGAAAACTCATGTGTTGAAATAAAAACAATTTACTAATTGAAGTAAAATAATAATGATAATAACAGAATATACAGTTGAGTGATGCACAGTGCAGTTGCTCACCACCTGCCAACCGATGCCCAGCCTGTGCCAGCCAATAATCCCAGAGCAGAGACAGTCCCCAAACTGAAATTGCAGTCCCAGAAGAGTGAGCCTGAGAGATCCCCAAAAGAATACACCTGTCTTCCAGTTAACCCTGGTTAGTATGCTGAACGTGATGTGATATGATAAGGAATATTTCATTGGCACATCCAAATGCCAATTTTGGGTTTTGCTATTTACTACGCTTCTCCCTCACAGTCCTTTCCACCTGTGAACCAGCCAAACACAATGGCCTTGGGTGTCCAGCAGCAACAAACAACATTAGTACCTTATCAACATTCTTCTCATAAGAAATCCTATACTGAAGCTAAAACACAGCTATTCCAGCTACTAAGAGGAAACTTAACTCTATCCTAGCAAAACCAGGACAGTTTTGAAATGATACGGAGTTGTGAGAAAGATGGAGCTCTTATGCAGTTGGTGTTCCAGCTCATCCCACCAACATCTTGAGTAAGGGTTGAAAAATGACCACCCCAGAAACACCAGGGAAGGTTATCCTCCTTCTAAACCTCTAAAAATGGTGTAGCAGAGGAGTTTGGCCTTCTTCAGTAAAAACTTAGGGTCCCGGAAGAGCTCTGTTAACCTTGAAAGTCTGCGTAGTAGGTTACTTTTTACCTGCAAAGTAGAAAGCAACAATTATTTACAGGCATGAATGACACCCAGTCTGGTCCGCAGGTAGACTTGAAAGGACATTCATCTGCTGTTTGTGGGAATGTAACTGCACAGAAGCTTCTGAAATGCAAAACCAGAAAGAAATGCAAAATTATTCCCAAAGCGCTGCCTGCCTTCTAATTGCTGGCCATCTCCTTCTGTGAAAAGAGGCAGGAGAAGCAGCTCACATAAGCACAAGTGCTTGCAGACTTCTCTTCTGGGGAAAATGGTTGTCTTTCTTCTCTTGCTTTCAGATGCTTAACACGAGGAAAGCAACATATCAGAACTGAGAGAGGAAAACCAGTCGCTGTTACCTTGGTATCTGATGATCAAAGATACACCCCTCCTCTGCTGTGCCCTGAGAGGGGCTGCCGCTGTTTCCCGAGTGAAGAGCACTTAGTTCAGAGCTGCAAATGCCCCTTGGCTCCCCACACAGACCAGGAGCTGCCTGCCTGCCTTTGGACAGCTGGGGATTTAGTTTTTCCTGGTAGAAACAGAGCAGCTTAACCTGTTATCCTCTGCCAACAAAAAGAAGCAAGGAGATGAGTCTCAGAGAATGATTATTCTACCCTAGGTAGTGACATGACTGACGTATTTTCTTGTGAAGAACCACAGCGGGCTACAGCTATTAGGTAGCAGTAATTTATGAAATTCATGGCCAGTTTTACCATTCAGCTTCCTTTCATTGATTTAAAAGTCGATGATTTTGTTCTGACTACTGTACTTTAAACGCAGAAAATAATAGAAGCTAAGAGAAAAACCGCTTGTTCTTTACATCCAGTTACCATTTCACTGTGTGCATTTTAACACTGAAAATGTACTGGCTGCTGGCTGGCATTTCCATCGTGTTGGTGCCTGTATTCCTCTCATGTTTCTAATGAGGCACAGAGAACATAAATGACAGGAAAAAGGCTACAGGTTTTTTTTTAATGACCAAAATCATATATATTTTAAAGCTTTAGCCTAAGGTTATAGCACAACAAAGCAGGGAAAGTCTCTTTCATCTGCAGTTTACTTGGAAACTGGGACCAAATTTCTGCCTCCCCAGGTGACAGAAAAGAGCACAGAGTCTCCACTACAAAAGCAAAGACCTAGTCGTGTACCGTGTAGATTTGATCTGAGTTATTTTGCAATAATTCAGTGATAACTTTCTTTGTAGGAGTAAAACAGATAATGGCAGGACAGTCAGAGAGCCAATAAGACAAAAGAAAATGAAGGAAAAATTAAAATAAGCCAATACTGTGAAGCTATTAGAAGCGGGTGTTAAAATATCTGATGTGAGAGAATTTAATGGGGACACACATAACATTTCCCCCCCCACATCCCTAGACAAAGGATTGCACTGACTTTCCCATCAGAAATTACGAACAGCATCGGCTCTTCTAAATTCTTAATATCCATCACACCTTTTGTATGAATTTTTCCCAGAACTCTAAGGCAATTTTCTGAGATGAGAATTATTTTTTGCCACCTGCAAATTGTACTTTTGTAAGGAGCTATGCTGAGGAAAAAGTAAGCGAGATGTTGGTGGGGCGAGCTGGTGTGCCAAGGCTGGCAAATGAGATTTTTGACAAGGAGAGGTGTAGACAAAAATCAAAAAAGGCAAAGTTCAGTTCCTGGTGATTCTAACAGCCCAGTGAAATTGCAGGATATCATTGGGAAAATCCTATTTCTCGGATATAAATGGACAGGGGACACTGACATGAAAATGCCAGCGACAGTCAGGCTCTCAATTATGTTGTTAGGTGTAAATAGGCTTTACTCAGGCCTTGGCAAAGGGTTAGGAATAGGATTTTTGGCAAGCTCACTGTTACTGTTTGCATGATGGTAGCATTTAGAGGCATGTTCAGGACCCTTTATGTCAGCTGTGGTTTTCACAAGCAGTATGCATCAAAGGCATATGTATGTGTGTGTATATATATATATACATATACATTTATATATGTGGTAAGGTGCTCTGTGAAAACCATAAAATCCATTTGGAGAGACGAATGGTGAGTGAGGGAATAAAAATAAATGGCTCATTTTCCATCTGGGGAACTGTGCTTGAGAAAAATGAGACACTTATCTAAAGCTCCAGAGAAAGAGTGACAAAAGCTGGCGAGGGTTTCTCATCCCTTGTCCCAGTGTCCTGTGTGTTTTAGCAGAAGGTGTTATTGGAAACCTTCAGTGGCAAAGGGTTCAAGCAGTTTTCAGTTTCTCTTCTCTTGCACTTTCTGTGCACAGTAGAGTTTCCATATGATGATGGAGCAGGAGCAGCCCGAAGGCTTTTTATATTGTCTGGATGCAGGGAGTCAGCCCATCAATTTTTTTCCTCAAAAAATGTAATGGAAGCTCAAACTTCCATTAAGTCAACTCATGCTGGAGTACTAAAAATGTAACAAAACTGAGTTTGGGAAAGATGAAACCGATAACAGATTTGCTGCTCCTGGAAGTGTGAATCAGACCTGTTCTGCAGCAATGTTGCAAATGGTACCTGAATGCTGAGTGCACCCAAAGCACTGACCACAGACGGTGAACTTCTCTGCTTTGTAGCAGCTCTGATCTGATAGTGGGGAGTTCCTATTTGTTTTGGTATTTAAGCAATTGTCTGTGAACTAGTAACAAAATGAACTATCCAAGATGGTTTTGATAACTTTCAGACAGGCCAGTGTAATGAGCATTGCAGCTGTAGTTCTGTGTTCTGATATTAAGCAGTGCTTTTTTGAGATAGCATGGTGGGTTTGGGTTATATTTAAGTAATGCCTTAGACTATCATTTCTTAGATATTTTCATGTCTACGTTTGATCTGAAACGTGTTAATCTAATGAGTGGGTAGAGGAAATGAGTTACTATGGGAACAACGTCTTTCTCTGACTTACTGCCCTAGTTGGCTGCTCTGGCAATCGAAGCACGCCGCAAAATGGAGCGAGGCCACCAGAGACAAACGTGGGTTTCAGTCTTAGAGGGAGCTTTTGAGGTCGGCTTTGGAGTACAGAGGATAACAGCAGACCTCTGGTAGTTGTATCATGTGTTTAAAGCAAAACAAGAGGAGGAGGAGGGAGCTGTGATCCAACCATGATAAGGAAAAACCCTAACAAAGTAAGAGTCATCTGGTGGGAAGGAGACAAAGGCTTTACTGCTGCGTTTCTTGGGGTGTAGTTGATAGATGATTAAGGATAGCTGTTAAAACTTGAAGCTTTTAAATCTGTTCTGGTGACCATTAATAACACACTTCATCACTAAACAGAATTGGAAGGGTAAAAAGTGAGAAAATGAATGGGTTGAGATAAGAATAATTTACTAATTGAAATAAAATAATAATAACTGTAATAGTAGAATTAGCAATTGAATGCCCAGCCTGTGTCAGCCAGCAATCCCAGAGCAGAGACAATCCCAAAACCCCACAATCCCAGAAAAACAAGCCTGAGTGATCCCTGAGAGATTCCCTCTGCTTTCTGGTCAACCCTGGTTAATATACTGAACATGATGTGATAAGATATGGAATATCTCATTGGTATATCCAAATATCAGTTCTGGGTTTTGCTAATTTGCCCTCTCAATCCTTTGCACCTGCAAACCAGCCAAACATGATGACCTTGGGCATCCAGCAGCAACTAATAACATTAGTACCTTATCAACATTCTTCTCATAACAAATCCCATACTGAACCTAAAACACAGTTATTCTGGCTACTAAGAAAATGAAATCTAACCTAGAGAAACCAGGACAATGGGTGTAACAGCAGCATCTCCTTCCCTGCCTTAGGCAGTCCTGCCTCTCCACCTCTGGCGTGTTCCCAAACTCTTCTCCAGAGAGCTTTCAACAGTGCAAAGCTGTCAATAGTACAACTAATTCATGTCAAGTGGCTGTCAATAATTTCTAGGTTTAAAAATGTAATACATGTAAACATATTAATTGCATCCTGCTATGAAATTTGAACAGTAAGCAAATAAGGAGGGATGGTATGATGATAAAGATCAATGCTTATTTTTTTTCCAGGGAAATGTTGAGAAGCAGAGCAGCTTTGGCACAGGTAAGACCTTATTAGAGTTTATCTCCCACCTTCTTCTGAAAATTGACTTTTAAAATATTTGATAGTTAAGGGAATAATACTTATTCCTCAGAAAGTAGAGGCACACAATCATTATATTAAATATTCCTTTAATGTATTTATTTTAAATATAAAAAGAGGAGCTACATAGAAAAGCAGCTAATGAGAAATTATATTTTATCTCAACACACCAACAAGTTTTTCATATGACCTGATCCATGTTCTTGCTCTTTATCATTTGTACTTACTCTTTGCATTTGGTGTGTTTAGTCCAATCCAATCCTCTGCTCTCAGAAACATTTCAGCATCTTCTGAATGAGGTGGAGGGGCAGGGACCTCATCCTGACACACATGGACATCAAAGGGGGTTATAGCAAACAAGGTACATCAAACTAAATCTCCAAGACCATCGTGTCAGAAAGAGCCTATGTGAAAGATCTCTTTTGTATAGTCATCCCGATACTTGTGGGGTGGGAACTGTGTGGGTTTTTTCCTCTTCTATTTACAAGTGGATATCTGATAGCATCAAGGGGTTTTTTTTTGTTTTCTGTAGTTCAAAAAAATTTTTGCAAATGGGAGGGTGGAAGAAAAAGCTACAAGAATAAATATAAAAGCTTTAAAAAGGGTGTGAAATGTAAAATAACCTCACTAGAAAGAGCAAGGAAGAGACAAATAGTGGAACATACTAATATATTTTTACCTTTGGAATAACATAGGCCTGTTTAATCTGGTGTACAAAGTTTTCAAGACAACTTTTTTTTCCCCTCGCACACTCAATCTGACCCAAATCCAGGCTGTTGCCAACACTAGCCCTTGTCTCTCTTTCCCACAGCTTCCCTGCCTGTAGGTCTGGGATCAGATAAGAGCACAGTGAAGACAACCTCCTTTCTGAGGACAGTTTTTTCAGAGCAGTAGGTGACTGTGAGCATCAGGACAGTCGGGGGGGGCAAGGCTGACGTGGGACAAGGCAGCTGGAAGGACACGAGCTGGTGAAGACAAGGGCAGGGAGAGCCTGGGTAGTCACTGGTCGACCATTGACCACCCTGTGTTGAATCTGGGAGTGCATGACCTGAAACTTGTCCCTTATCTGACAGTGAGCTTTGCTTTTTGAGAGTGGGAACAGGTGGCTGGGGAAAAGCTGGATTTCACCTCCAGGACCTCTCAGAGCCCGGCATGCGAGTGCCACCCTGGAGGAACCCTCCAGCCAGCAGCTGTCTGAGTTCAGCAGCTAAGGAGAGAGGAGATGATGAGGGGTAGGATCCTGCATGGCCATGAACACGAGGGAGTATGTGAAACACCAAGTTCAAGCATGCAGGTCTCATTGTAAGGCATGGGACTCTGTGAGAGGAAACTGTAGGAGTTGCCTCGGGTTTTCCCATGCATCTTCCCTGTCCTGTTCTTCACTTGGACTTTGTGGCTTCCACAGAGGAGAGGGGACACGGTGGCTGTCCAGAAATTACCTTTTCCTGGCTAATGTCACTGTGGGAAGCTGGTGGCTGCAAACTTCTTATCTGGGAGAGGAAAACTACAAAGAAAGAGCTGGAAGAGGAAACAAACCAAAATATCTACAAGTGGTTAAGAGTTAAGGAGCCTGATAGGTGCCACTGAACTGTAATTAGCTCTGTTGCTCCGAAAATAAGAGAAGTTCTCTGAAGCTGGTGTCTTAATTTTGGTCGTGCTGGATATGCTTCCAGCCAAGCAGCACAATTTGCCAGGCACAACAATTTCTCACAGATTACTCTGTGGAGTCCCTTTGGATGCTGAGAAACTGAACAGTTCCTCTTCAGTCTCTGGTGGAGTAGCCCGTGTTATCAAAACATGGTGAGCTGCAGCAATTCCTACAATTACTCATGACTGATTTATCACTTGATTGTAGAAATTCAGTTTAAATAGATTTTTTTTTTCTATCTCCCTTGCTCCCTAATTGATTTTTTTTTTTTTTTTAATGCTGAATCTTTGACTTCTTCTCATAAAACAGATTAGAGTCATTATGGCTGCGTGCTTTTTAATCATTCTATTGCATAATTACTGTTGATGCTGTTGTCTTCTGGTTTACACTGTTTCTTTATCAGTAGCTCTTATTGCCAGAAGCAAAACATTTAATAATCTGTCAAGGTGGTAATTTGTTTGGGGTTTTTTTGTTATTGTTTTTTTGGTGTTTTTCTAACTCTAAGGCCTTTTCAGTGATATCTTCAAGCACCTGGCTTGATCAGATGCTTTAATATTCATTTATCTCTGTCTGGTTTGCCTCATGTTATTTTTAATTACCCTTCTTCTAGATAACCAAAGTTATTCATTCGTAACATAGAAAATGTAAGCAGGTCACATGCAACTGTAGGAAAATCAACCCCTCAGAAACAGTAATGAGACCGATGACCAAAGATGACACATAAGGAAGCTTTTGTCTGGTGGCACTAGCAGAAGAACCTTAATGCAGCCTTCACAGTAAAGCAGATTTCCATAACATGGAGGAATTATACCACTGTTACTTCTTTTTAGTGTTTTTTTGGGGGGATCCCTACAGAAATATAGCCATCCTTCTCCTCAAGATCCTGTAGGCATTTCTTCATCCAACATGTCAGCTCTGGAGCAGCTTGTCATTCTCAAATGTCAGATAAAGCCAGAGAGCTTATGGGCAGAATTTTGTCTCTGTAAAAAGGCTCTTGGATCTCGATTCTCACTAATTTGAGTGTAAGTCACAGGGCTGTGGCTCCCTGAGGAGTCCCACAAGCTTGTTCCCCACCAGCTGGTGTGTCCACCAACCTTCGGTCATCACCGATGGGTAGGACTGCAGCATCACCTGGCTCGCATGGAGCACAGAGCCAGGACACTCTGTCTCCCACCAGGACAAGGTGCTGGTGGTCCCACTGCAACAGCTGCCCCTTGCTCAAAGCGCCCACTGAAGCCAGCAGCCTGGCTTCTGCACGTGCCCCCGGGCCACCACTGTGGGCACAGGGTCTGAGAGATGGGCCAGCATAGTGCATAGCAGCTTTTCCTGCATCCATGAGGTGATCAGAGAATGGAGAGCACAAGGAAGGGCTGGAAGAAGTGAACAGTTCAGCACAGATTACCGAAACTGGGGACGCCACAGCCTGTCAGTAGGTAAAGGACGGTGGTGGGTAGCAGATGCTCAATTCTCCCCATCTTTTGGGGAGAGGACAAAACATAACAGGTTTTGCTAGGTTAGAATTTAAAAAAAAATCAGTATCAAAAGTCAGTGAAGCCTGAGAGCAGACTGCCTGGGGACCTGGTGGCATTTCAGCCGCTGGTGGTTACCAAAGAGCGCGTGAGACACAAGGCTGTCAAAAGTGACACAGATACAATGGGGACCTCCCTTCAGGCAGGGCAGAGGGTCAGGCTGCCTCTTAATTCTCTTCCCCCTCCTGCTTTCTGTGTGTGGAAGCGCAGGGCAGAGGGAACAGAAATGCTGGGATTTGCAGGTGCTGGTCTCCACAACAGCAGAAAACAAAAACACAGAGTAAAAACTGGGTCGGGGTGTTGATGTACACAGGAAAGAATGAAATCCAAAGGAAGGCAGCAGTCACTTATGACTGAAAAAAATGAAGAGTCAATAATTGCTTGTGTAAAATAAGATAATTATATTTTTAAAAACACCTTACAGACTTATGTAATTTTTTTTTTTATGGTTGTGTATTGGGGAATTGGATACTATTTTTTTTTCATCATTCCTTCAGCCATTTTGGGGTATAGCTTTAACATTAATGTAAATGACTGTCTGCATTTCTTTTAACACCTTGTCTGTGCCATACTTTATCTTGCCAGAAGAAACTGGTAGATATTAATTCTTAGGATTTTTCTTGTCTATATGATAATCCAGGCAAGATTTTGACAATTTAAGTACAATAGCTTCCTTGCAGGAAAGCTTTGATTGCACTAAAACATACTCTGAAGTGCTAATCTCTTAACCTTCTAGAGTTCATTATTTCGACAGATAAAAATTGAGTTTGAAGTGACCTATAAGGTCTTCTTGCCAAGATATAATCTAGTTAAAATTCTCTCAAATTAAATTATGTGGACTGCATACTATGTATTGATTTTAAAAAAATCTTCTTAATGGAGTCATATAATAAAGACTCTTGACATGATTTTTTTTTTCTCCTTTGATGGAGTTGGTTTTCAACAGAAACTTCAGCATTTTGTTTTGTAAAGCTGTCACCAGCTTGATGGCTTCTCAGTCAGATAAAGCTTTGACCTCTGGGCCACTTCCTTGTTCGAGGAAAACACAACTGCAAAATTAACTAGTCCTATGCCACTTACGAATAAGTTTCTCAAATTACCTTGAGATGAAGAAGCTGAAGGCTGCTTTGAATTATTTCCTGAAGGACTGGTGTTGTGGCCTTAAGTTAAGGTACATCCTTTGAGCTTTCGAAATAGAATTTTTAGTACATGCTGTTTTCAAATGTCCTTTTTGCCATGATTTAGAATTCTTAATTTGGTTCTGTTTCAGACCAGAACAAAACCGAAGGAGCAGTGAAACACACTGAGGAGACACCTTCAACTGTGACCCTTGTTTTCTGGAAGTTGGGCAAGGAGTCAGGCAAGTCAAAGTCAAGAACTGCTCTGTGGTGTTGGATAAGGAGAAGGATCACAACTTTGTCACTGCCTTCTCTATTCCTACCTATAATGTCTTTACTCTGCAAAATCTTTGTTTTGTGTATTTGGGACCTCTACAGCCATAGATTCCTGTAGGACTTTCTGTCCCTGGGCTGTTCAGTGATCTCTACTGGAAGACGGGAAGAAGTCTGATGTCTCAGCATCAATTCATCACCAAAATACGTGGTAAAAGAGAAACAAAGGGGAAGTGTAGTCTGGAAGCCTCTACAGAGACAGTGTTTTAAGTCTTACTGGGGACCTTAGAGGGAAATTTGAATGTGTCCAAGAATGACTAGCATTTGAACTGTCTGACCTCCTCCAGTGGAGTTACTTTTAAAGAAGGTAGTTTCAATAGTGATATTGGTTTTCTGACTCTCTGTGGCTCTTCTACAAACATGGCTCATCTATGTTGATTGAGGAGAGAGGGAATAGGCTGCTCTGTGTAAAAAAAAATTAAAAAAATTAAATATCAGTTTGGGTTTATTTTTTCAAGTGTTGAAAATCTCATACAAAAAGCTTTTGTGGTAGGCAGATCCTAGTCACTTATTTGAGACAATAATTTAGTTTCAGTAAAATAATAAAAATTTAAAAATTCAGTTGTCCTTTTTTTTTTTAAGATATTTTTTAGCAAATCAGTAGTTGACAGTATTTGTTCGATTCATTGTAATTACTAGAAATGTTTCATCCATCCAGAAGCCTTCATGATATCTCCAGGGACTGCTAAGCTTTAATAAAAGCTGTTTTTCTCTTTATCTCTGATTTTTCTCTCACATGATTTCTCCTTTTATTTCCTCTAGATGCCTAGTTTTTGTTGCTATAGCATTAATTTTTTCACTTGAAAAGGTAACAGCAAAGCAATGGCGTTTCAAATCTATAATCTGAATTTCTAGTGTCCAATTCTTACACAGAACTAAGCTATTTCTTGCTAAAATTATGTTGCAGATTTGCTGCGGAACAAGCTTAATCAATCAATAGTTCCTGTTTGATAGAGTAAATAAATGATGTTGTAGTATATGATAATGTCTGAGTTTTCCCACCAGCTAACAGAAGGCTCATACCGAGGTGGGAGTGTGGAAATGGAGGAATTGACAGGCCCAGACAAATGAACAATTAAGTTGGTGTACTGAGGTCTGTGGCAAGGCAATAGAATGAGGTAGAAGACGTGCCTGGAATATCAAAATCTTATATGCTAGTTTAAAGTGTCCCAGGAGTGTTGCCGGACAGATACCGTGTGGAAAACAAGCAATACTCTCATTACAGCAGATTAAATTGCTTATCAGTGGCCTTAAACTTGGAAATACAAGAAAATAAGCCCAGAACTGTTTGAAAACAGGAAAATATGCATATATATATATATATATGTATATATCTAAAGCAAAATTCTGTTTATTTTCAGGAAATATGTTTTCAAGCAACCTCTGGTCAGAGAGGAGGAGACCTGACACGTTGCAAGGAGCAAAGTGTAGGAGTTTTCAGCAAGAGGTCCTTTGATCCCAGGTTGCAGCCTGGCTGGTGGTAGCGATCAGTCATACAAGCTGTACAAGTCACAGATTTAAAATGTCACCCTTATCCAGCCCCATCTGCAGTGTCACCAGTGGCAAAATGGCAATGAGACGCAGATGTACTCATGGTATCTCCCGTTTCTATTTTACAGTCATACTGTTAAATATTTGCTTCTATTGGTTCTTATTTAAGTAATTTCCCACTTCAGAAAAAGCAAGCACATGTAGCCAGCACAGTAGACTGCCCTGCACCTCCAGTTTGGACAGAAGACTTGTATCAGCAGATGCTTGAGTAGATGTAAAAGCATTGCTAAAGAAATGGACCCCAATGAGGATCTGATTCCAATTTTGGGGTAAGTTAACATGTTTGCTTTGGGATTACTGGAGGGGTTTTTTTGATTTGTTTTGGTTTTTTAATTCTGGAATTATTTCTTCCCTTTAACACCACTCAACTGCAAACTGGATGATAGAAAAGAAACTGGGTTGTGAGTCATAAATAGGATTATTGACTAAATACCAGTTGTAGGATCTACACTGCTGACGCATGAGCCAGAAAGCACATCTTGACTGTACGATTTTATTTCTATTTTCATAGAAGCAGCAGTTAAAAAAAAAATCATTATCACTTGCGTCTGAGCTGATCGTGTTTGATTTGGAAGTCACTGGGATGCAATAAACAGGAAACCCCAGGGTGCCATTTTATAAAGACAGTTTTCAGAGAGGAACCACAGTTTGTGCTGCAAAGAGCTGTTGATTTACATGGATTTCCTTGTCACATGTTTTGGCAAAATGTATCAGTTTGTGCTTCTTAGCATCAACAAATAGTACTTGACTTGCAAACGAGCTCCTTGGCAAGTACCCAGCCACGGGAGGCTTGGAGACTTGACTGAATTAAAAAGACTTTAATTTCACCAGTTTGTGAACTGGCACTGTCCCTGCCATGGTCTTCTGCAGCCACCCGCCAGTCCTTGCTCTTGATTCTTGGGATATTGAAGCTATTCAGCCTGTTAGCTCTTACCAAATTCCAAGCAATGAAAATTAAACATTTATTTTTTCCATTTCCATGTAAATGCCTTAAAGGCCTCTCAAGCTCATTTGTGTTCTCATGTTTGAAATTCATCTTTTCTACTGTGATATTGGTATATTTTCCCTCACTATATAGACCTTGCAAAATGTTCACCTTTTAAAGAAAAAAGAAAAAAAAAGCAGCTTACTTTGTAGTTTTCCTATTCAGCTTTCTTGTTAATAATGGGCTTAAATATAAGGAACATGAACCCATCTGGAAATAAAATTATGCACTAGGTTCACTAAAAAAAAGTAATTACATTATAATCAAACTGTCACTTTATGAGATAGTGGAAGATGAAATACTCCATAAGCTGACAAAAGAAAGAGGATGGCTTGCTCTTTAAAATATTATCTCTGACAAAAAGCAGTGAAGAAAGTCTGAATTACATACAGCGTAACCAGGAAAGCTCTTGGAGCCAGGGAGGGGAGACACAGCACTAGGACCAGTGAGACAGAGATGCTTTCTTCTGGTGGAATGGGGAAACCTTCAGCCATATGCAGCCCAAAGCATGTGCAGTAGACTGACAGCCCAAGGGTGTTTGGACACAGGGTAGGAAAAATTGATCTGTGATTAGAAAATACACTGAATTTGTGCATCATATTTTGCACGGACCTCCACTCTCTGTAGCTGTGGCAGTTCTCGAGGTATCATCCTTTGTTGGCTTCACCCGAAGCATTTGTGCCCCAGGTTAAACCTACAAGTGAATTGGGAAAATCTGAAGGTCTGAGGGGTTGTCTTTTTTCATGTCTTGCTGTTTCTTGTGGCCCTTCAACCTGCATTGCCTTAGTGTGAATGAAATGCCTTGGTTTGGGTGGGAATTCATGGTCCTGTGTAGCCACTGGGTAGACGGCAGCATTCAGGTGATTTTCCTTAGTCACTCAGGTCTTTGTCATTTGAGTTGTTGTTGAGTAAACTGCTTTTTCCCTCCTGTCATGATTTCTTTGAGATTTGAGTCCGTTCCCTGCTTTCCTTTCTCTGTCAGCAGTGGATGCCTTACACAGGCAGTCCCAGCAGTGATCCTTGCTCTGATGCTTGAGAGCAGGTTGGTGGCATGTGGGGGGCATGAATGTGGGGCACAGGGAGAGGAACTGGTGATGTGATTTTGGAAGTCAGCCTTGCCTTTCCTGTAGGGGCTAAGGAGGGTGGGGGGTGCTGCAAGTTTATCCTCATAGATGGACTGAAGCTGGTGGAAGACTGACACCCAGGAGAAAAGGCTCTTGCTGCCAGTAATGCATCTGATGAAAGAGAAATTTGTTTTCATATAGAGCTTTTCTTCTGGTAACTGAAAAAAAGCTTTAGGAATATGAATGGATCCAACTTCATGTTTTTTGTAGTCTGATTTTGTTTCTATTCTAGAGGTAGAAATGGTGACATTCCGGGAGGTCCATGCTTTGGAAGTGGCACAGCTGATGCCTTTATTCAGTGTCTTGCTTTTCTCTTTTCATGCTATGAATACAGCGACAGAGCAGCACAGCATGCTGCCCTGGCCCTGCACCGTCTTATTCTCTAGGCGCAGTGGATAAGACTCACTTTGTGTATTCATGCCACATATCTATCTGGCAGGATACTGTCAGCCTCAGGAAAACAGAAGCTGGGAAGCCCACTGGAGATTTCCCAATACGACAGCTTACCTTCTTTTCAGATTTAAATCTTCAGTTTATTTAAGTACAATTAGTTTTATTTTTCTAAGAAAACAGGAAAGATTTCAGTTCCGAGAACATGAATGTGAAATGAAGCTTCATCAAAAAGAAGTAATAATAAAACCTTGTCCAAATGCCTATGTAGCTGTCTAGTCTCTGTTCTGATAGAAATATCTTTTGTCAGAAACAGCTTTTGACAGTTGCTCTCTCCCCAGATAAAAGTAACAGTTTTAAAGCTACTGTTTTTAACTTCTGTCACCAAATCTCAGCACAAGCAACCCCACTCATGGACTGCCAACAGTGGACTACTGATGAGCTGTAGGTTTTGTAATGAAGTCCTCATGGGCTTAAACTTAGCATTATCCTCATTTCACGTTACACTGCTGTTGCTGGCAATAGACTTGGTTAAAATGTTGTAGTTTTCTTCTCATTAAGTTCATGCTCTTATAGACACCTTTATCAAGCAAGATGTGTAAAGTGTCTTGAATTACAAAAAAAACCCAAACTCCTCAAACCAACCAAACAACAACAAAAAAAGTATTCTCATTCAGAAGATGCAAGTAAGGTTTTCTTGGCTTTGATTGTGCAGATACTTTCACGAGGCCACCATGGCCTGTTGGGCATAACAAGGCTATTTGAAATAGAAACTGCATCGATCCCACTGTCTTGGGTAGTCTCACTTTCCACTTTGTTGTTCTCTGCAAGGATGAGGGATGCTGGTTTATCTCCATGCCTGTCACGCTGCACACAGCAAGATTCCCTGTCGAAGCCCTGAAGTCACAGCAGAGCTGTGGGTGGAATTTGTGCTCCCTGGTGGATGTGAATCCTTAAGGAAGGTGGAGGATTAGCATGCGCCACTTGAATTCACTCCCTTTGGGACCCACTGCCTTTCTGACTCTTTCTGGCAGTCTTCAAATTGACCTCAAGTTGCAACAAATGCTGCAAAAAAGACTTCTAAATAGATCAGATGGTGTTCTCTCATTTTTTTTCCCTCTCTCTTTTTTTCCCCTCTCTCTCTTTAAAAATAAAATTAAAAAAAAAAAATCTGTTTAAACAGCTGGGGCTTGAGTTAAGTTGTAAGGTTCTGTTTGTGGTATAGGTAAGCTTCATTGCTTCTTCCACAGGGAAAGCTGAATTGAAGAAAGAGGTCTAATAACCTTCTTTTAGAAAACAATAAAACCCCTTGAATCTAGTGTTGCTTAACCCTAGCACAGAAAGATGTAAGGCTTTTACTTCTGCTCCTAACCAAAGTGTATACACAGAGGATATATTTTTACAAAGCTAGCAAGCAGCTTTGGAGGTGGTGTCAAAGAATTGGCAGTACATTATACTCTCTGGCTTTTGACTTGGCCTAAACTAATCATCATTAGAGTCCACTAACCAACTACATCTTTCTGCTATTGAATCCTCTTTGCCCTGTGAAGATCGTAGCAATGCAATAATTTAGCTCAGATAACTGACACTGTAAGGCTAAATACTGTGTTTTACCTGCCTGCAGCAGCTTCTGCCTAGTGACCTAAACACCATCCATGATAAAGAGAAAAATAAAGAAATTTACAATAAAAGTGATGGGTTTGGGGGTGTTTTTGTAAGTGGAGTAATGGAGGTGTGTAAAGACAAAATGACCCAGCTGGGCCTGGAGCAATGTCCTTGGGATGTATCACAGGTAGGGATGATAGCAGGTGATGTAGCTCATTCATCTTAGCCTGAAAAGAAGGGCAGCGAAATGACCCTAATAGGTTCATGACATTGCATGTGTCTAGGGAGCCTATGTACAAGTTATAAATTCTGGCCTGACTCAATGAACTTGGTTTTAGACCTCTACATCTTTTTGTAGTTTCCTTTTTTGGGGGTTTTATTTTGGGACGGGGGTGTTTTGTTTTGGGGGTTTTTTTATCCCCTCTCCCCCTGTGTTGCTTCCTTCAGCTACTGTGCTGAGTAGAAAACAGACACTTATTTATGAGCTGGTCTGTTAAGATCTATTCAGGGCCTGATGAGTTTTCCTGATCTTGAAAGGAAGAAAGATATCAGAGCTTTGTATTTCTTCTCTGCAGGGGCACAAAGTCTCTGGCACAGCTTGACACTGAGGTAGAAGAGCTAGACTTGCCCAAAATATACTAACACAGTAATTAGGGTTATTTTCTAGTTGCTGGATGTGTTTGCTCCATACTTTTGTTGGAGGTGATATAGGTCCCTCAACTGTCACCAGAGATCTACACTTTTCCTAGTAGCCAGGCCTACATGCACTAGTCTTTTTGAAAGCTGAAACTTGCATCCTCATTTCTGAAATGGCTGAGCATCTCTATCTCTTCAGACCATTTTGCTCTCCCTTTCTCCACTCCAATGCCAAAATGCATCATATGGGCAGTATGACTCTGAAACTCTTTTACCGTCCATTCTCTTTACAAGAACCTGTATGAAGAGTAGTGGGGCTGAAAACTCACATACTTCTTTCTATTTTTTAATTCTTCAAGCATGCTGAGACTAAGGAAAATTAATATCACACTTCTTATAAACCTGTCCTTATGGCTGATGCAAACCCTCCTAAAAGCATGTCAAAACAAATTGCTTAAGCGTGGCAACTTGCTAAAAAGTAATGATGTTGGAAAACAGGACAAACTCATATGAAGACTTGTAGGAAAAGAGCTTTGGCTATTTGCACTCTCAAGATTTAAAATAGAATATCAGCTGCAAGGTGTGTGATGAGTTTTGATTATGGAGAAACCAAAGATGGAGGTTTTAGGAATCAGTCTCTGATGTATTTAAAAAAAAGATAAATAAATCTGTGCAGTGTCTTTTCTCTGGAAGAAAGCAGCTTTCCATGTGATCCCTGTTCTTCAAGCACAGGCAGCAAGGCTTGTTGACCTAGATGAAATAAATCACTGTTCTTAATACAATATTGGAATGAAATATGTTCTAAAATCTAACCCATGTGGGCCTAAGACAATTGGCAGCTTTCACATGTACAAATGAGGGGTTGCTGATACACTTGCTTATTTTTCTGCTGTAATTATTCTCATCTTTTAAAAACATATTATCTCAGTTTTTGCTCTGTAGATTAAAGCCACAATTTCTAATAATCAGGATTTTTGTTTTCTCATTGTAAAATGATCTTGGCTTCATTAGAAGCAATGTGAGCTCTTTACACTCGTGACCTGACTTAAAATGGATGTGTAATTCAAAACAACCACAGTGAGAAGAGCTCTTCCATTCTCACTTAATGTGTTTGATGGAGAAGGAAAACCCCTCCATTACAGTACTTAAATAATAAGTCCAGCTGAAAAATAGAGGCTTTAAAAAAATCCAATTTTTGTTGTTTTTTTTTTTGCATGACTCCAAACTCCCTTGGTCCTATTGGCCAGCATTGGCACTGAGTTCTCTGTAGTGTAGATCCCATTACATGACACTTGAGTTCTGGCCTTAGAAATGAGTGGAGATCTGTCCACAAAAAGATTTAATCTGATTACTTATTTTGTTTGGACTAAATCTATTTTTCCAGCAGAGTCATTGCACTGCACAGAGGCACATCAACGCTGGGCCCACATTTCCTAGTGGAAAGTGGCACTCCACTGGTGTTTAGCATCTGTCTTCAGCTCTGTTCAGAAGCTTGTGCTTACCCTGTCCTTACCGTTATTCTGGTGCAAACTTCAGTTCTTTGTCTCTACAGTCAAATCTGACCAAGATGTGGGCATTTGCCTTTAGTTATCTCTATCAATTCAAAGACAAGAAATAAGCTCAAAATCTGAGATGTATACGTAATTACAATGTGGGTTTGGTTGCTTTTTTTTTTTTTTAGATTTCCCCTTCCTTCACTGCTATTAATTTAGTTGATGAACCTCATAATGCAGTCTTTCCAAACTGACTGCTTACTGCAGTGCATGATACCTACTTGTTAGAAGCACGATTTGCCCTTGCATATCCTAACAGATCATTTCAAGTACAACCATTCCAAAAGGGAAAATGTGACAAATAGAAAGTTGGAGAAAATTCAGGAATCAAAAATAAAACATTGGTTACTCAGAGGCACAGAGTCCCAAGGGAGCTTTTTACATACAGGACATAAATCTAGCAAGTTGTAGTCGCTAAGACACGTGGGTGTCAAGGCTCAGGAGGATTGACTTGCTAGACCATTAATAACATAAGCAAATTACACCCAGATATGAAACTGCAAATAGAGTCAGAGCTCTGCCCTTAAAGATGTTTTGCACATTAGAACCATAACCTTGAAATTAATCCTTCCTCCTTTAGCATTCTCATATCTATTGCAAGTAAAGTTGCTATGATACTCATTGAACTGTCTTTCATGTTGTCATAGTTTAACCCCAGTGGGCAACTAAGTGCCACACAGCCACTCCCTCCCTCCCTCCCAGTTAGGATGGGGGAGAGAATTGAAAGAGTAAAAGTGAGAAAACTCGTGGGTTGAGATAAAGACAGTTTAATAAGTAAACCAAAAGCCATGCATGCAAGCAAAGCAAGACAAGGAATTCATTCACTGCTTCCCATCACAGGCAGGTGTTCAGCCGTCTCCAGGAAAGCAGGGCTCCATCACACATGACAGTGACTTGGGAAGACAAATGTCACCACTTCGAACATCTCTCCCTCTTCTTTCCTCTTCCCCCAGCTTTATATGCTAAGCATGACATCATATGGTCTGGAATATCCCTTTGGCTAGTTAGGTCTTCTGTCCTGGCTATGCTCCCTCACAGCTTTCCGTGCACCTCCTCGCTGACAAAGCACAGGAAGCTGAAAAGTCCTTGACTCCATGCAAGCTCTGCCCAGCAATAACAAAATCATCAACACTATTTTTGGCACAAATCCAGAACATAGCCCCATACCAGTTACTATGAAGGAAATTTACTCTATCCCAGCCAAAACCAGCACACATGCCAATGCTCTTTGGCAGCCATACTGTGAAGATGCAGATGAAAGAAGAGAGGTCATTTTGTATGGAACTGGTGCACCAGATGAGTGTTGGTCTGATCATGTCCAAAGGAAAAGTGTATGGCTTGACTTTATGGAAGCTGCCAACAGACCTGGTTGAAAAAATACAGTATTCTGAAAGATAGCCTCATCTTTCTCACAGTCTGCTTAATTAAAAACCTAATTGAAAATCAGCTCAGAATGAGCTTTCTCCCTGAAGACATGATCTTTGCTCAGGCTTCAAGTGATGCTTTTGAAGCATCAAAATATGTAGATTGTGGTCATGGATAGAGGCTGAGAGCAGACAGCACCCATTTTAACTCTCTCCAAGACACATTTGAGAATGAAAGCCTGGACTGATGCAGCCTGTATTTGTCCTACAGGCAACTGGAAAAGTTTATGGGCTTTCCATCACTAAGACAGATCTGAGAGTCATTGGCATGGAAATGAAATTTCAGGTTACAATACTGAAGAATACTTCATGAGGACATGATAAACACCCAGTAAAATACATGAGCTTTTCACTGGGCCTCTGCAGGAAAGATGTTGTCTTAGGCAAGCCATAATGTCCTTAAGACTCTGCACCAGTGAAGGTTCAAGTGGCAGCCAGACAAAGGTAAAGGAGGTTGGATGGTAGAGCCATCAAGTATTTTTATGAAAAAACAGTGACAGAAGACAATAACAGAAGCACAGTGTTACTGCTGTTGCACACATTCCCAAATGAATGACTGTGGTGAAAACCAAACAAAACCACCCAATACCATGCCAGGCCACTTCCTGAAGATCTCCCCAAGCTAGCAGCCTGAGGTCCCCCAGTATTTCCAGTTAGCCACGTACGTCATCATTCCCATCTGCACCTACATGCCGGTGAAAGCCTATTTCATAGGTTGGGTGAAGGGTAGGGTTGACCAAAACGTCTGTCTCTGTTAAAATTTGTTGTCTGTGCAGTAGGTCCATGTATTTTCTCTCCTCCACTTGTCTCACAAATCGCTTTATTTGTACCAGCCCTAAAATGATGCTCCCATTGTTAGTCATGTCCTGTTCCACTAAAGCCTGTCAGTAGTTTTCAGACCTGTAGACATCAGACTCACTCCATGGTTCCTCTTGCCCTTTTCCAGCCTGGTCTGACACATCCTTGGTGACATGGTGACTGCAGCCTCTTCTTCCCTTTGGTTCAGGCTCTGAGCCCTCCATGACTGACTCCAATTCAGGCAGGAGGCTGGACTGGAGACCCCCAGAGTCCCCTCCAGCCTGAATTATCCTGTGGCTCTCTGTCAGATCCCACAGATGCAATGTTGGCTTGAAGGCAGTTGGCTTTGAAATTGGCGCTCTTGCTTGGCACAGCTCAAACATGCCAACTTTCTGGGATATCACTGGCTGGAATAGCCAGCTCTGTCAGGCTCGGTAGGTAAGCTGGAAGGATCCTGTCCTGAAGGAAAGCAGAGGGGGAAAGAGAAACTCAGATTTTTATGTGGGGAGCTGAAGGATGAAGAGGTGAAGCTGGTTCCCCAGGTTTACAAAGCCTCCAGGAGCTGAGAACAGAGTTGGGGTATTTGGAGTCTGAAATGTATCTCTGCATTTCTCTTCGTAGCTACAGTGAAAACCAGTTTTTTTTCCAGGCATATCAGCTGCCCTGGCTTGCTTGTGGCAGAACAAACTGTTTTCTGGAGCGTGGAAGATAAGATCATGATTTGCAGCTCATCTTGTTAATGACAGAGCTTGTTATTTGTTAGTTACCTTATTTAACATTTTTTAGAGGTACTATTGTAATGTCTGCAGAGAGGACAGATGCGTAACTGATTTATGCAAATTAGAAGTGGGAAAACAGGCTGAGGTAATGGGGATGTCATAAATTTCTCTGAGTTACGAGTGGTGTGTTACCAGAAAGGTCAGGAGCAGGATGCTGTGATTGCTCATGACCTTGTATTCATCATAAGTCTCTTCTCTAATCCCTTTGCCTTGGTCTTTTTGTACCTTTGAAAAACACACCGATAAGCAGATAGCTGGAAATGGAGTCTAGAGAGGATGACACCAAGAGTTAAATTAACTCTACCAGAGGTGGATAACTCCTGTGGTAATTCTTCCCTGTGTATTGGTGTTACAGTGTCAGACATGGTGTATATTCAGATGTATTTCTCCAAGGAGCAATGAGGCCAATGAGTGATTGTTGCATCATATAATCAAATAATTGTTTTTCAGCCCGCTGTAGATGACTATCGATGGCAAGAATTGCCAGGAGGCACTCATACAGGGAAAGGATCAGTGTGTGTGAGAGAGCTGCCACAGCAAAGCTGAGATCTCACCCCAGAACTGGGTATAAATCAAGCAAAGGTGAGGGCACCTGTGCTACCCATCAATAACTCCAACTGTCTTAATGTCGTAGCTTTCTTTACTGGATTTTTGGGTTGGATCTCCTGGGCTGCTGATCTGAGATCATGCTTTGCCTCTCTTAGGAAAACCTGCGGTGATGATTGCGTTCTCTCCACTTATGGGCTGTGTGTCCAGCTTTGCTGTCACCAACTTGGCAAAGGGGATGGCTTTAAGGGCCCATTTATTAAAGGATTAGTTGTCACTTAGCGTGTCCCTGTAAGAAAAGAGCTCAGATGAGGGAAGGTAAAGGGCAGAGATTCTGGCTGCAATTCACAAAAAGGAAGCTGGGTCAGTAAATCATCCCGTGTGTTAAGTGCATTAGATTTGGATGCCCATAATGCTTATCACAGATATCCAGTGCTGGATGTTTATCAGACAAGTATCTTAGGATAAGTATGCATTCCTAATGTTTATGCTACAGAAAGGAGGTGCAGGACTGAGAAAAAATACAATTATTATGCACATTTAGAAATAGAAAAGGTATATGGTGCAATTAATGGGTAATAGTTTCATATCTTTGGTGAAATTAATGGGCAATTGCTTTGTATCTTTTGCTGCAGTGTGATAATTAGTAGGATCTTTGTAAGCCTCTGGAAATCCTTAGATGTAACAATATCTGTTCATTTCTTCTGATTTTTCCTTCACTGGCTTTTCCCAATTATTTAGCAGCGGGGAGTAGTCAGAGAACATTAAGTAAATCAAAAAAGTTAAACCAGTGTGTGGATGGGCACACATACAAATAGTTCTGTATTTGAGAAATCATTTTTTTCAGACAGAATTATCGAACTAATTAACCATAATTGCTGAATAACTTTGTTGCATTTATGTTTTACACTTTGTCTTGCTCAGTTAAACTACGCCATAATCAATAAGTTGTGTCTCAGGTCTAACTGATGGGCATGATACGGGTAATTATTAACTTTGTCTCCATGGGAACAAAAATTACTTCAGGAACCTTGAAGTTTCTTTTAGGGTTAAGGAAGGTAACAGTATTCATCTCTACAGGGATCATCTCGTTCCCTGACAGTTCTAAAACAATTAGGAAAGTGTGGACTGTGTTCAAAAGGAGCTATTCTGTGGGCTTCTAGACATGAAGCCGATTATGAAGATCTGGTACCTAACATTTAGCAGCTGATTCAATGCCAGAGTGGTTGATTTTAGGCTGTGGAGATGTTAGTTAGAAGTTTAAAATAATAGGAAAGGGTTATATTCCAGGAAAGTTTCTATTTGTGATTTTTGTCATTACCTTGTTGATGGTGGCTGGAGTATGATTTATCATGCATAGATGTTGATGATAAGGAGGATACAGCATCCTTCTGTGATGTTCTGGTTCAACAAACCTGTCACTTCATATTTCTCAGGTTTGTTTTGTTATAAAATTGTGATGCTGCTTTCACGATCAGACTAATAGAATACTTTGTTTAGCGTAAGACTTGTAGCATATGCACAATCTCTACCTGAACCAGTAGAGAAACCATCCAGATGAGTGTAGTATGTACAACCCTATTGTACTCACTTGTTGCAGACATGGACAGAGTGCTTAAAAAAACAAATGTAAACAAAAACAAAATTGAAAACTTCCTGTCATATTGGAATCTTCATGTAAGGGTAGTGGTTGCATGGGGACTCAGATCTCTTGAACAGGACGGTTGGTTGCAGTCTAGATGGCAACAGGACCCTCCGTTGCAAGGGCCATGTATCAGCACTGTATCCATTGTTATTGATTATCTTAAACTACGTAAAAAGCACCTAACTGTTCAAGAGATGATCATTTCTACATCTTCAGGAACTATTTCTACTATTTCTCTGTGTCCCACCTATGCAGAACTTGGTCAATTCTGCAGCAGGAACTGCCTGGGGAGTCGCTGGGACAGCCAGATCCCCACCTAGGGTGCTCATCAATACATTGAAACATAGAGAAAGGATCCTTGACTATAACAGGGATCTACCTGGGGAAATCTAGCATTTTCCAAAATTCCCTCCTGAATGGCTCCTGAGAAAGTTATTCACATGTTTAACTGTGAGACTGACTAGGAGTTCAGTCAACACCATGCCTCACATCCATCTTTTGTCTTATCACTCTACTGATTCTTCTGTGAAGAGGCTAAGCAGGGATCTGCTAAAATCCTGGAACCCAAGGAATTAAGGACATACAGGCACTGGCTGTACAAGCAGGCACAGGCTTGATTATACCGCAATTATAGAACAAACTTGAGTTTCTTCCTCATATTTCACAAACAAATTAAATGCAATAGCTCTTGCAAGACAGTACACATAATAGTAATTTGCAAGCTGTATTTCCATTCTTGTTGGTGCCCCAGGAAAACGTAGATGCTTGCCTCAGAGCTCACACATCAGGAATTCCTTCATTTCTGTCATCACTAGCTGAAATAAGTCATTTACATCACCAAACTGAAGCTCAGTATATCTACATTAAATCTACATCTAAATATCGTTGCCTGCTCAAAGCACTGCTCTCATACCCACTCTAAATTGAAAAGACAGCTCCTTCTTAAGCTGTGGGTTGAATTCCAAAATAAATAAAAGCAGTAACATTTTCCAGGATATTAGCTTATAAACTTAGCATTAGCTACTTCATCTTTCATTTCTTGTTACATGTGACACTTATACTTCTATAACATTAGCAGCTGTTTACAATGGTTAGGTTGGTGAATAAAAACAAAATTAATAGAAGAGCTTTTTCTGATAAAAAAATATCAGAAGAAATTACTGGAAATTTTTTGACAGTTAAAGCGTCTAACTTAAGATGCTTCATAAAATGTTAGTAATCCTTCAGTATTTTTGATCTGTAACTTCATGTGGCAGAGGAGTGAAAAGCCAAGCTAATGTTAAGCAGCCTTTGGCAAACATAAATGAATGTGTAGAAACCACACAATTCAAATTGACATTTTCTACAAACAAAGGCAACTCTACACTGTTCAATAATTGAAAAATCCCTGTAGCATGAACATACATAATGATGGGCAGCAAAAATACTTCATCTTCCTTGCAGTGCTTGCTGTGGGTTTCATGACTGGAGCTTACTGAATTATTCATTGGAAACAGTTCTTATTGTGGATGTGTCTCCTTTCTGCATTCAGAAGTCAAGAGATGCTGTGGTTCAGTTAGAAGAGGCTGTGATATGATACTCACTGGGTTATCTCCAGTGCCCAAATACATCGCATTGAGATGGGAGAATCAAAATATCTCTTTGTAGAATCACAGCTGTAGCTTTTGAAAATTCAGTTTTCTCCCCAATTGTATTTAGTCAGTAGTTCATAATGCAATTAGGTGCCGTACAACTTTCTTTTCATCCTATGTGTCATTCAGCTTGCTACATGAACTTGTTGCTCCTTAGTCTCACACCATATCTGGACACACATCTCCGTTCATGGATCTTCACACACATTTAGTGATGCCAGTGCACAAAAAGAACTGAATGCAAGCTATGAAGCTTCACCATCATAGTGTTTTCCCAGCTAGCCTCTTAACTAATTCAAGGGTTTCTTTGATAACCTGAAAGACAGACAAATATTTCCGGCAAGTGTACGTGAAACTTGGTTTCAGATGACCAGTCACTGCCACGCCTGTTCAAACGAGTCATTGAGAGTTTTGGTTTAGCAGGCCACAAACAGTTTTGCTCAGGTCACCAGCTTTGGAGCACAAGTTCCTTGTGGCAAGGAAAAAGTTGTAGAAACTTATTTTAAAAAGTATTGGCAGCGTGGCAGCAACCAAGCTATCCCAGTCAACTACTGCACAGTTAGTTTCTAAAAGGATGAATCATCCAAAAACCTACTTCCTTATGACTGTCATCATCTTTGATGAAGTACAACAGGATTGTGACTATCTCATACATGGATAGCACATTCAGTCAGCCAGCATTGTTGCAAGGAAGGGGAGGAAGACTCATACTTTTGGTTATAAAGCCGGTAAAGAGCTTAAGTATGTTAATCTCTTCCATTTTAATTTGTAAATACAAATTAAATTTGGGGTACAAAAGCCAGATTCTTGCTTTTGGTAGAGTCTTCTAAATCATAAACAAACTACTGACTTCAGATAGAGAAGCCTACCCATTGGGTTTTAATAATTCTTGTATGTAACTATTTTTTTTTCCTAGGAAAATGTTTCTACAAGAGTGTAAAAACTTCTACCATTAAACTTCACCAATCTCTCTCTGCAGCATGTCTCTTTTAAATGAAAAATACTGATTTACTTTAGCACATTATTGAAAGCAGAGGGGTTTTTTTTTAGTACATGCTAGAGTGTCTTGAGAATTGCACGCTAAATTACATCAATCTGCAATGTACCTGAATTTCCAGAAGAGTTTTTATGTTATTCTCATGCAGAGTTAGTTCTTTTCAAGTAGGGAGGGAAAATTCTCCATTTCTCCCAATACTTTTTTTAGAATTTGTTAAGCATTTTGAGGATTGTTTTGTATTATAACCAAGAAAGTTTGGTAGTTAAGCAGTGGAAGGAAGACTAAGCACTAATAAATCCACGTGTTATAAATTTGAATGACAACTATAAAAAATTATTTGTTTTAGGGGTGGAGATTTGTATTTAGGGGTGGAGAAGAGCAAGTGCTAGCAAAAAAAAATCCCCAGTCCCAGGTATCTCTTTTTAACCTCTAAACATTCAAATACGTTCCTTCCAGATTTTATATTCCTCACTGGTTGTCCTACAATTTTCTGAGCTCCATTTTATAGTGCACTAAATATGTTGTGTCTTATTATTTCCCTTCAGCCAAAAATCACATATACACATTTTTCAATGAAGCTGGCATGTTCAAGATGTAAGGATTCTAAAATGAAAATCAAATAAAGGAAGAGACTTCAGCACTTGGGAAGTATAAGAAGAAAATCTCCCTTTTTTTTTTTTTTTAATGTCATTAAATGTTAACAAAAGATTCATGAGAAGATTCAAATTAATGTTTGAAGAGTCCAAGTAATTTAAAGATAACCAAAGTAATTGAGAAATTCAGCTTTTCGTTTAATCTGACAAAGGGAAATATTTGTACAACAGAATGTTACTTTTCAATATGTGGAAAGGGAAATTACCATACACCCCTTCAAGCTCCAGCTTCTTATAATCTTTAAAACCAACCTAAATGTAGAGGGTTTTTTTACATGAAGCAAAATGAGTTCCTTTTTTCACCCATTTGTGGGTGAGATCAGTCAATAGGAGAATCATTGTTTTCCAAACTTCATTAGCTAGCAAAAAAATGGACTAGCCCAGCCTCAGTTCCAACACCTCATAGACCAAATCCAACTGGAGCACAACTCCAGTCATGGTGGAGCAAACCTATAGTTCCTCACTTGTGCTGGTAACACCTTGCCACTGTGAGATGAACCTCCAGGGCATAGCTATACCCCTGAAAAACCACTTCCTGACATGTTTTTGGTTTCCTCATCTTGCTGTCCCTGCAGCTCCTGCTGTCAATCACCATGACCAAGGGGTTTGGGGTGGATATTCATGCTTTAAGAGCAGCTTATTCTTGAGGTTTTCTTGCCTCAGGACTTTCTGCTCTTGGTATCCAGCTCTCAGAAACCTGGGGGCTTTCCCTGTCCTCAGAGCATTGCTACTGGCACGGAAGGGAGGCCCTGGGGCCAGATTCCTGAAGTCAAACACCACAAAAAAACTCCCAATAGAAAACACCACGGGAGGGACTTGATACCTGAAAACAGTGGTCTGGTACCCTGCTGTATCAATCAGTCCTCCAGCTACCTCCTAAATCTTTATTTCAATGGCAAGAAATCAAAGGTAAATAAGCAAGTAGCGTAGTCCATGCACAGCTGTGAGTGTGGCAGCTGAAGCTGCCTCATAGGGAACCATAAATCCAATAGCCAGCTACATTTAAAAAGGCAAAAATAGTAAGGTCCATTTGAAATAGCACTGTGTGCCAATACCAATGACTCTATATATGTCAGGAATGGCTTTTGAACACCATAAATCAGTCCTCTAGATTGCTAGAAGGAGAGGAGGCTTGGTCAGAAGATGTCAAGAGATACCAGGCTGCAATAACTCATAAAGGCACCTGCCTCGCATTCACAGGTGGAACATTTCCAGAGATAAATATCAGGATAAGAGAGTCATCTAGGCTTTCTTGTTAAAGAGAAAATCTTAAAAAAAATATATATAAAAAAAATATATATATTTTATTTTTTTTGGTCCCCAAGAAGCAGTAAAAGAGAGATCCTGCCTCTAGCACTGCAAACAGCCTGCTGTAAAGGTGAGTGTTTGTGTTCAGGGCTTCAGTCGATGCTTTTGAGAAGTGAATTTAGTTGCTATGGAGAAGGAAGTCTCCTCTCCCCTCATCACCACCTCTCTTCTCTCCAAGAAACATGGATAAGCAGTGAACAACATGACTTTCTTCACCCTAGCCTTGCAGCACGTCTCAGCACTGTTTCTAGGCACCAAAGGTCTTAATTCCCACTTGTGCCATTTATGGAGAAACAGAATAAGTTGGAATCAGTGATTGTAGATCCCAAAGTGAGGACACAGTGCAGGAGACTGCCAAGTCTAAGTGCTGGCCTGAGACATCTCCAAAAGAGCTCCAGTTGAAGACAAGGAATTAAATGCAGTAAACTGGTTGGCTTTTCCACCATAGAGTAGAAACCTACTGAGACCTTCATGTGGTAAATCCAGGTTTTAGTGCAGTAAAATGTCACATTTTTGAAAACAGGACTTGAAATATACTCAGTACAATCCAGAGGTAAATTAAAGCTAGAATCTTTCACTGATTTAGATTTGGCCAGTGTGAAATAAGTTTTTTGGAGACAGACACATCCCTTATAGAAAGAGACACATTACTGGATTCTCAATGTACAGAAAATTCTGTTGATCCTTGGAAGCACTTCCAGAGAGGTGTCATGAACTGGAACAGGCCCTCGAGACTGTATGTACTTGGATAAGTCTTCAGAAGTGGTTGGTTCAGGGTTAGGATAAAGGCATGTTATAGCGTTTCTCCTGCTTTCTTGTAGGGGAAATGAAAATGTCTTTACTTCAAAGCTGTTGGTCTAATGACCCTCACCAGAATTAATATAGCTTTTATGGAAAATACCATTTTGTTTAATTGCACTATGAGGAAAAGGGGAAAATAAAGGGGAAAATAGGATTGTAAAATGGTGCCTTCAGAGATATAATTATAGCATGTAGCATTTCTAAAAAAGAGGGGAAATAAAAAAAAAATCCCACAACAAAAAGAGTGCATGCAATTTTTCCTGGCAGTAGGATTAAGACACCTGATTAAACTTGTGCAAGAGAGAGTTACAAATTTTTTTGAGTGAGGCTTCAGTGTTTTCTTTAAACAGATGTTATTAAAAAAAAATCCTTACAGGAGATGTCTCAGAAAATGACATTTTGATTGTTTTCCTCCTGATTAGGGGAAAATTGAACTTCAGGGAAATGGTTGGAGCTGCAGCTTTCCTGCTGTGGGAGAACACAGGGTGTCTGTGATGTGCTTGGGTCAGCTGTTGAATTTACTCATTACTCAGATTTTTTACATATAAATGAGTGCTACTTCAAGTCTTAAAATTTTCACTTTTTGCAACAGCCTGTTTTTTTTTAACCCATTGTGCTTTATAAAGAGATTCTGTTTTGAGGCTTTGAAAGAGAAGGTGGTAGGAATAAACAGGTTTTATATAGCTCTACAAGGTTCATACAGATAAAGCATACATGGAACAAGGAAAAGAAAGCAACACCTTTCTTTCTCCAGTACTATTGCAAATAAAATGATTGTTTATCAATAAATACATAATGCACTTTATAACTGCATTATAAACAGTGGGAGCTGAATGAATTTCAATTATGTAGCCCAACGATATTGTGCCATCCATTACATAAATCAAACTTAGGCATAGGCCCGTAAGCTTTTGCTGCTTCACTGATTTTTATTGCCGTACAAAATAGAAAACCATATACAACAAGGCAAATTAAGAATCTATTGGGGTGAAAATGCAATTGGAAATGAACATCCTCCTAGAAAGCACATTCACCAGCCAAATGCCTTCTGAGATTTTATCTTCCATGCACAATGTGATGATATTCCTGTGCATATATGGTTAAATTAATTTTCCCTTATCAGCATAAAAATGTAGCTGGCCAAAATAGATTAGAACTGCATAATATGTTGGATCACATTTTATTTAGGTGGAGAAGAGGAAAATACTTAATTTCAGCCTGGAATAGTACCGAGCAGAATAAATGATTGAGTTCAAACAAAGAGATCATGCTTCCCGGGGTTTTTCTTTTGTTGCGCGAATGAAATGATCTGTAAATTCATGAGAAGATGATTATTTTCTCAGTTGCAGAACAGTGAAAAGAAAAGAAAATGATTTCTCTGTGGCCAAACAGAAACTTCTGATCCTGCTGGAGTCCAGTCTCACTCTTTGAAGGATTATTCAGTTTCTTGGGGTTCAGTCAGAGAGTTTGTGCAGTTTGAGGCTAAGGTGGGATGAGGTGGTCTGTGTCCTGCAGGACTGTCCTGCAGATGAACTCATCTTCTAAACAGCTGCAGAATGCCCATGTCTGTTAGTAAAACCCAGCTTACTCCACAGAGGACAAGCAGTTGACTTCAAACCAGTGCAGTTAAGTTGTACTATTAACCTGTCATTTGCTGGTGAGATTACATGTGCCTTTTTTTAGCAGTAGTTTCAGGTCCCCTGCAACTTCTCTGAGCAAGTGGCCTCAGGGCCACCAGCCCAGGGGTTCCAAGCTTGTCCCTCTGCTAAACACAGGATTCTGCTAAACCACAGTCCCAGTGAAACTCATTAAATGGAAGACCATTTTGTTGTGAATTAAAAAAAAATAAACAGTAATAGAAGGGTGGTATTTTTGTTTGTTTGTTTGTTCATTTTCTAATTCTGTTGTTTTACTTCTTGTCATATAAGTATTTATTGAGGTTTTTGGTTTGGAGGTTGGGTTTTTTTTTGTTTTGGTTTGGGGTTTTTTTCTTCAACCTTAATGTTATGGAGAATTATTCAGCCTTCAGCTATTTTTATGAAAACTTTTGAAGAAGACATGCAGTGTGTGTCTTAGATTCATGTTTCAATGACAAAAACCTCTTCAAACAAGACAGGCAAATATCTGCAGTAGAAGATTTATTTTGATGGCTATTTCTAGTTTCAGCCATGTAGATATTTTTTAATCCAAAATTCAAACATTATTGAATTGAACTGGTGACCATTTAACCTTAAGATGATATTTAATTGCTCATTTTTTCTTAAATTTAATTGCTTATTTTTGATGTTGGGTGTTTCACTGTACTTCTTCAGTATACCAGATTTGATTCATACCTGTTTCTACTCAGTCTTTAAGTAGACAATATTTTGTGTGCTGTGCTAAATGCTTTGGCCAATGTGCCCCTCTAACGGCCAAGACTCACTTCTCTCTATACCTTGTGTGGTGGAAACCTCCCAATGGCATGTTGCATTCCATGGGTCCCTCAGAGGCTGATGGCACTGCTCTCTTGTGCCTGAGCTTCCCCCAGATCTGAATGGAAATCTTGACTATTTGGGAGCTTGGGAGCTAACCTCTGTTCACAGCATCTCATTAGGATGGTAAATAGAATCTTCTAACTGTATTTAATAAGACAAGTTTATCCTGAAAATGCCTTGAATAACTCCTGTGTTACTGTTCATTATGCAGTAGTTTGTGGAGGACTATAAGTGAATGGAGCCTCCTGAAGAAATACACGTCCTGCTATGTCCATAATGGAAAATTGAAGCATTTTCTCTGGATGTTGCAATGTCATCTCCATGTTCGGCCATCAAAACAGTGGTAAGATATCTTTGCTGTCATGAAAGGGCTGACCTTGTTGATATTCAGGGAGATAAACATTAAATGACTTAATGAAGGGACGTGATTCCTTCAGAATGTGGCATTTTGTTGAAACCATTGAGGCAGTAGACACCACTTCCCTAGAAAAAGACTAGACTGTGTTTATTAAACCACAAAAGAATTTGGCTTAATAAAATATATAAGCTAAGAATAACAAAACTGAGGTTTGCCCACTATATTTTTGTGTTTAGAAGTTTTGTGTGTCATAATTAAAACTGTTCATAGCTTTTCATATTCCATGTCAGAAGTCTCATGTGCCCAAAAGTGTGCCTGACTCTTTGTTTTTCCTGCAGTTGTATCAGCTGCTTTTGTGAAAGACGTTCCCTTTCCTTGCAGACCTCACTTCTATCTCTAGATCACCATGTTTCTAGGAAACAGTTGCACCTTCTTAATTGAGGCACAACCTATTTGGGCAGTCAGATGAAATGAGAGACACTGAAGTAAACAGTAAATAAGGATAATTCACTAGGTATCTATCCCTTGATTTTAGGAGTAATAGCAATCTCTCTGGGTAAATTTAGTAAACTAAAACTGGTTGAAATATTTGTCAAAATAAATTATTCAGTTTGAGTTCTTTGTGATACAAATCAGATGTTTTAAACAGTCAGCACTTATGTTAGCAGAATTCTAAATGTAAGTTTCAATGCATAATCCCTGTATTTGAGGGAGGAGAAAAGAAAAAAAAAAAGAAAACATTAAAGTTGAGTTCATTTTAAAAAATTAATTCATAGGGAAAAATTTGAAAAAATCCTCCCCTCTTCCCCCTCCACCCCCCAGCCTTACTCCCAAATGGAGAGTGGAAGTGGCATCTATTGTGGTAAAACATTCCTTGGGCTGTCTATGTTGGAGGAAATGAAAAACCATTAAACGGATAATAGAATAAAAGTGCAATGAGATGCTCAGAGAATCCATCAATAAAAGGATGGCAAGCAATTGCTAAAGACAGCCCTTTCTAAATGGAGCTTTATTGTCAGAGGATGGAAAATTGAGAGAGAATTTGCAAACAATTGAATTTATGGTAATGGCATATAAGAGTATTTTACCTCCAAAGCAAAGCACAGAGCAAATATAAAAGACAAAATACACCAATGTCCCGTGGAAACCCTTGTGTTTCGTGTATTATCTCTTGGTACTGGAAACTGTAATATGCGGATATTAAAATCAAATACATTGCAAAATGCATTAGCATGCAGTGAGTGGGTGATATTCTGCTCTGTGTCTGCTTTTAGGTGAATTGTTGGACTAAAAGTGATTCAAGATGTGAGCAATGAGGAGCTTGCTCCTGTGTACTCAAGGCAGCTTTGTTTCTTAGCTTCACTGATAACCTGAACAGTCTGATGCTTTTACCTTGGCAGTTTATGGGTAAATTACTTTGGGATAATTTGAGTCAATTTGAATTTTAAACCTGTTTGAAAGTGTACCATCACTAGGTCTATTGAGGTGTCTGCTAATGGCAGGCAGGAAGAAAATAATTAACTGATGGGCTCAGAGATGGAGCCTCCTAATAACCAGATAAACTGGAAAGGGGAAAACAACTTCTGCTGCAGGTCACAGATCTCTCTTCTGGACAAAGCCCCAAACAAGGGCTAATAGGGCTAAAGCTATGTCCAGTTCTGGGCTCCCCAGTTCACTAAGGACAAGGAACTACTGGAGAGGGTCCACACAGACGATGAGGGGACTGGAGCATCTACCATATGATGAAAGGCTGAGAGAGCTGGGTGTGTTTAACCGGGAGAAGACGAGGCTGAGGGGGGATCTCATCAATGTTTATAAATATCTAAAGGGCAGGTGTCAGAAGGATGGGGCCAGACTCTTCTCAGTGGTGTCCAGTGTCAGAACAAGGGTCACAAACTGGAAAACAGGAGGTTCAGCCTAAACATAAGGAAATACTTCTTCACTTGTGGGGGTAACAGCACTGGAACAGGCTGCCCAGAGACGATGTGGAGTCTGGAGATATTCAAAACCCACCTGGACATGTTCCTGTGTGATCTACTGTAGGTGATCCTGCTTTGGCAGGGGGGTTGGACTAGATGATCTTCAGAGGTCCCTTTCAACCCCTACCATTCTGTGATTCTGTAAAACCCTGTGGTTGAAAAACTGCAAACACCAGGAAACCGTAGGCTGAGAGACAGCGCTCGGGCAGCATCGAGGGAGGGATGGGACAGGCTTTCCTGTAAGGCATGTTTTGATTTTTGTGTGCAAAGAAATTGCTGACATGTTTTCAAAGAGGTTATTTATGTGTGGTTTGGGTTTTTCACTCCATGTCCCCACCTCAAGGTGCCAGCAGCCTGCTTGAGCAGCCGTGCCTCCCTGGGTGACCACAGGGGCTCAGCGTGTCCCTTCTCCTGCCCTGTCCCCACTGCTGACCCCCTGTAACTGACCCCACTGCACTAGTGCTGGCTGGGCCAAAAAAATGCCCCAGCTTGAAAGGCAGCCTGGGATTTTTTTCTTATTATTTTGTTTTTTGACATGTAGTCCCTGCTACTGCTGAGCAGAGTCAGCGAGTTTGAGAACAGTGCTTGGAAACAGAACAAATGGTGATAAAATAACCCAGGTCAGCACGTGTCATTCAGGAGCATCTGCTCTCCCAAAGACTGGCATAGACAGAGCCGAGCTTAAATTCATCTAAGCTGTTTTATCTGCAAGTCCTCTGCAAAGACTGACCCTGCAAACAAGCTTCCCATATTAAAAAGTCCTAACAAGAGGAACAGAAAAGCAAAACCACCTTTGTAAAGAACCAATAATAATAATTAAAAATCCAATTTCTATTAATTACTTCCCAGGCCTCAATAGCAACTACCAAGGATGGAAGATGGAAGGTTTTGAAATTGGTAGGAGGTTGCTAGAAATTAACCAGATGTGAAATATTCACTAGCTTTCAAAGCAGAATGGGACAAGGAGATCCCAAAGAAATTAACTGTAGTTATTATTAAGTAAGTTGAGGCAGCCCATCTCAGCTTGGCCCCGCAGAGAGCAGAGCTTGGACAGTGTCACTAGGGTGAACAAAAATGTAAGAGCAGACAGCTGATGGCCCTGCTGAGGTGGTGGGATGAGCTACTGCCGGGCAAAATCTCTCTAAACCAAACCTCTGTTTTAATGACAAAGCCTTGAATGTTAATATCTTGAGCTGTGGCACAGCCTTGTGTCTCTTTCCATGAAAACATTTGCTAAATACCTAATTAGCATGTATTACAATGTTGCTGTTATTAATGACTCTACCCTTCCTGAAGTAAAATATTTCTGATTTATGGAAGAGGTTGGGTTTTTTTTGGTTTTACACTGTTTCACCTGAAGCATAACAATTGCTGTGTCTCTGGAAAAGCCCATAAATGAAGCAGGCACAGCAACATGACTTGTGCTGAAAGATTTAAGCTTATAATTTTAAGAAGTGTAGTTGTCTTGGCAGCAAACAAGGATTTAAGCACCTTTGAGGCATTTGTATTTAATTGTGGAGGAATGGCATCACCAGCTGCAAAAAAACTTTAACCCTCCAACATGCTTGTCTTACTCATTAGCATCTCGTTGAGGTGCTGATTAAGAAGAGAAAGGCTGGAGAAATTGTAGCATTGCTGCCCAGGCTGAGGGGCAAGCAGAGCCATGTGGGTTCAGCTGAGCTTGGCCTTTGGAGCCTCCAAAGAGCTTATTTATTTGAGTAACTAAAGGTCTGCAATGTGGTAACACGATGTTATGGGCAGCAGCTGCCTGGGCCTTATCTGAGAGGGGGAAAATCTTCAAGGGTCATCACAAACCTGATAAAGCTGGGGAGCAGCTGTAGGATGGAGGTTGCCCATGTCCCTTTACAGGGCACAATGACTGCAGTCGTGTTGTTCCCCCATCCTTGTCTTGGGCATCCAGGAGTTTGATGCAACTGATGCTGGTGTCCCAGGAGCAGCCCTGTAAGTATAACAGAGTGGATGGGGAGAAGGGGGGGGGGGGAGTGTTTTGGTTTTACCCTGAGTGGCTCAAGAGCTGTACTCTGTTTTTCTGTACCACTAGAGCTGTTGTGATAAAAACTATATACCTGGAAAAAAAAAATTAAAAAAAATCAATTTTCCCAGATTACTTTTTATATTAGGAAAAAAATGGGCTGCCCCATCTATGTTTTTTTTTAAAGTCATGACAGTAATTAATGTGAAAAAAACCTTCATGACTGTGGTGCTTCTCTAATTATGAATGCTTCAAACCTTGTTTGTCAGAAAGCTGTGCTGGACTTCCCAAACACTGATACACAACCATGGCTGCTGTTTTCTCCCCAGAAGCCACCTCTCCCACCAGTCACTGCCAGCACATTGGTGGTTTGATGAGCTCTGCCAAGGCTGGACACCTTAAATCACCAGCTAGTGATAATGAGTGCTCAGCAGGCTGTCCTTGCCCCTTCTGCCTCCTCCTATTCCCCAGCCAGGAATCCTAATTTACTCAGCTGTCTTTATACACAGATGTGATTCAATATTTTATTTGTCATCCCCAACTTTCTTGATTCAAGTAAAATATCTGAAAAGTAGCAAACGCAACAGTGCACCTGGTGGGGTCCAGCACTGCAGAAATCCTTTTTGGAAAGCTGGAGTTGGGTTCTCTTTTTAGTATAAATTAAATAAGTTCTTTACAGGGAGAACTGTGCATTTCCTTGTCAATCACTGCCTTCTGCCAAGTGCTCAGCTTTCATTCCAGATCTGTTCACCATCAGCCCTGTCTTCAATTTATTCGGTATAAATTGAGATGGTGTAATTGGACTTCTCCAAGTCTGCACAGAGTTGTCTTAAAGTACCCCAAGTGTCTTATCCAGGCTTCGATTACTGCTCTGACGGACTACAGGCATCCTGCTTGTTGGTTTATCAGGCAGCTTCTTATCTCAGTTGTAGTCTTAAGAAACTCCATCATTTCAATTGCACAGCTCCAGTAATTGGGCTTCTTGCTTTTCTGGGCTGGCTGGCACTACCTTAGCATATGTAAAGAGAGTGGAAGAAAGAAAATGTTACCACTGGTAGCAGACAACAGGATAAGATAAGAACTCTGGTCATACATGTCAGATGTTGAATCCTGTAAATCTGGGGTACTGAGCAGACCAAAAAGGTGCTAACACAGGGTGAGAGACTAGAAAGAGGAGTAAGATAAAATAGATTACCTTTTCACAAAAACTTCTCATTACCTTTTCCTGTTGTCAGTCTGTACCAACTACATAATCACTGGGAAGATGAGCTTGATTTGGGGTTGTAGATACACATCTGAATCTTCATCAAATGGTGACATGTGCCTAACGGGCTGCTAAAGTACAAATATTCTGATTTTTCTCCTGAAATAATACCTGGAGTTGGAAAAAATTGAGGATTTATAAATGCTGTTTATCCCCTGAAGAAGGAAGCCTGACTTGAATGCATTTGAAGGCACTGCAAATTAGAAATGTTTTAATCATGTATTCCCACTGGTGAGCACACATAACAGCAACAAATATTTATCCAGATGGATGAACGTGAGAATCAGTTTCAGCCTAAAGCTGTCACCACTCCTAGCCAGCCGCATATTTCACTGGTGGGTCTTGCTGACGTGCTGTCTTCCTTGCTGAGAGCATCGGGGTGCCTCCAGCTGCTTGCCAGCCCCACTCTCTCTTCACTGGGTCACTCCCAGTCACTCCTTATGCTATGCCAAGTACATCAGCTACTGGAGCTGGTCCATGAGCTGGTCTTTCACTGCAGAACGATTTGGAGCTCTTTTTTTGGAGGTCAGCAGTACTGCCAGGATCTTGTATGACGTGACACGCTATGGGCACTACAGGAGCCTGACCAAAGGTTAAATCAGACACTTGCCTGGCACCATTTTAATTACTCAGTAGGACAGTGCAGGGTAGTGCCTGCCAGTGCTGCTGCTCATTTAGCTGCCTTTAAATATTGTTCAAGCAGGAAGGAGTTTTAATAAATCACTGCTGAGCAAAGAGTGTGGATATAGTGCTGTGTTATAGAACAGGAGGTTTTTAAACTAATTTCAGTCTTCCTGGGTCACAGTTCAGCTTTTTTTTTTCCTCTGAACTGCTGTAGGGGAATTCAATCTACACTCAGTGTTAAGGGTTTGGATTTTTCTCTTCCCCCTTTGGCAGAGTCTTGAATGCCTTCATTTTTCAAACAGGGAGGCTGACCCCCTAACTCACATAAGGAAACTGCCTCATAGGCATGACAGGGATCAGCAGGGGAAATTGGCCTTTACTTGCAGGGTCTGAGACCCAAAAAGCGTGACTTGTGTACTTAGTTTTCATCCTTCTGACAAGCAACTGGTTTCTGTAGTAAGATTAACTCTAGCAGATACCATTTTAAGGCTAAATCCTGAAAAATTATGGAATAAGGTAGATGAAGTTCAGTTGTTAAAAATGCAACAGGGTATTATGGAAGAGCTTTCTGAGGATGATGATGGTATTGGCAGCAAAACTGCATCAGGGCTAAGTTGTCAGAGCAATTTTGGTGCCTGTTTTCCAGCAGCAAAAAATGCCCATTCACTGAGCAAGATTTCTTAGGTCCAGAAAACTGGTCATTTAAAAATGCCTGAGAGTTATGTCATTGTGAATTAAACTGTACAGGCACAAAAAGTTTCCTTCAACTGGTTCTTCTTGCAAAGAGTAGGGGACCATAGGTTTCTTTTGAGCTTTCTCACTTAAGAGCTGAAGGAGACTTTGTCTGTGGCAATGCTAGAGGTGCCCTACCCAGCCTCTCTCTCCACCCCAAATATAGGGTGCTAGCTAGTCTTGGTGTGGAAACTAGTATCTTTAAAAACAAAACCAAACAAAACCCCAAAACCAAGCACCTAAACAACAAAAAACCCAACAAAAACCCCACAACTGGCAGGACATGGGGTCTCAAACACCTGAAAACCAACCAAGGGGTCTGGGTGATGGTTGTTGCACATGGTAGCAGGACCTTCACCAAACTGTTCCTGAAGCAGCAGCAGCTTGTCCTTAGTGTCCAGGGCAGCAGCCTGATTTCTTAGCCTTTCTCTGGGTTTACTGCTTTGCACATGAAATTAATAAGATTTGTCATAAAAAATATGCACATTGACCATCTGTGTTAATAATTGACTTAACGAGGATCTAACTGCCTCTAGCTCATCCCAGAGGAGTTAATTGAGGGGATTGTGTTTATAATCTGCCTTGAGAGTCCTAATCTTCTGTTCTGGTGCTGCCAAGCCACGGATTGATTGATTGATTTTGGTCTCTTGGAACAAAATAACAACCTCCTGAGACAGACTTTGGCAGTTTCCCAAGGAGAAAGTACATGGTATGAGGAACTAGGAAAAAAAAAATAAAAAATAAATTTAAAAAAGGCTCCTTTGTGGACTTTGAATGCAGACTGTTAAATCCTGCTTCCTAGAAAATGAGAACCAGTGAGTGTTGAGCTCTTAGGTGTGTTCCGGGTCCTTTGAAAAAACTGTTGTTGTTAGCAGGGAACTTGTGTCTCTTCACATAGATGATGAATGGTAAAGTTTTTTTCTGAGAATTGGTGTGAGGGGTTTAAATAACCAAATCAAACAGGAGGTCATCCCTGCCTTTTGAGAGGTGATGGCAGAGGTCTTAAAGAGGTAACCCTCTCTTAGATCTGGGGATCTCCTCGCCAGAGGAACAACCTTGAGCTCATGTATGAGGAGTAGGTCAGGGATTGGCAAAACATGTTTCTGACGAGAGAAGGAAAAGCCACTCAGAGAAAGACTGCTGGAAACTGCCACTGCAACTGAAAAAGACATACTAGGGAGCCTGTCAGGAGATTGAATTCTTCATTTTGTACCAAAGTAAGATTAACTGCACCTAAGCTATTTTTTGGTTAATATTTTTTTTTATAGATAGTAATTCTAAGCATAAGATACGTAATACACTTGCTCTATCCAGTATTTTGTCCATTTTGAAAAAGCAGATTACTTCCCTGGAAAAAAAATCCTAGTTATTTCCTGTGGGCAACTGGTGTATGATGTAGGTGCCGATCCCATCAAACTGGGCATGTGTCTTTTCTGTTCAGGAAAAGTGGGCAATCCTTCCTAGGATTCAAAGAAATACATTTGTTGCACAGAATGTTTTCAAACATGGGCAGCATCCAACTTGGTATAATAAAACACTTCTTCTGGGTGAGCGAACCACATCCATAGACTGCTTTGTGTTTCATATGTGGATTGGTCAATGTTTCTACTGTTCAAGCTGAACTATATATGAATTTTCTTTGAACTTACGCTTCTTTCATTATCCACCTTGCCCTCTTCAGCTTCCTGGGAACCAGAGCAAAGCAGGAAGCCTGCGAGGGAAGTCCAATATCTGAGGGTGATATGAGATTACAGCCCAAATCTAATAAGGATAGATTAGTTTTATTTCCCATTCAGCCACAAGCGTTGCTGGTAGAACAAGATATTAAATCAGACTTCTAAAATTGTATCTGTACTCTGAGCAGCTGGTCAGCCGTACTGATCCCCAGCCTTGGTATTTTTCTTTTGCATCCTGAAAGACCACAGCCAAGACTTTCCTGAAGCACTGCGAGCCAAATGCATCTCTGGTGTATTCAGGTAAATCACTGAAATGAGCCTGAAATGATTGTGATCCAGCCTCCTGCAAACAGATCTATGGTGCTTCTTAACTTGGGGTATTTTTGTGCAACTCTGCGGTGGGCTCTTTTTCCTTCTTGACAAGCTCTGTGCTGTATGGTAGCATCTGTTAGAGAAATACCCCATGTGAGTCAGTGTAATTTTAAAGGGAGAAAGGATGAGTGGTAATGACTGTGCCTGCCTTAGTTTGCATGATATTTGCTGCTTCGGATGCTGAGCAGGGGGTAGGGGAGTGAAGTGTCCTCTGGAGAGTCTGATTCACAACAAGGCAAGTTGATTCAGTTCTGTAATGAGAGATTTTTCCTTATTTGCAATTAAAATGTCAAATAATGTTAGAAGTATTTGATTTGTGCTCAGTCACAGTGAATTCTCCAGTTTACTGACTTTAAGGAAAATCTTACAAGATGCAGGTTTTTTGGTTTGTTGTTTTTTTTTTTAAATCCAATTACAGTAACACACTGAAATTAATTTACTGAACCACCGATTTTTCCAAGGGGCAGAAGGTGACTTCAGCCTTTTCAGAAACAAGATTTGGGGAACACAAGTGGCTTCCCTTGTCTACACTGGTGCTCTTTTTTGGGGGGGACGCACAGTCTGGAAGCACTCAAGTGCCACCCATCAACTTGGGCAGTGTTCTGGTAAGGCCTTTAAACCCACTGAACTGCTGCATATTCATTTTGAAAATAGAAGCAATCATGCAAAATAAAAGTTAACTGCTCTGGTAGAGCTCTCAAATGATTTCATTGCCATTAGCAGCATTGCTAAGCTTAATCAGCTGTGGAAAAGTTAAAGCATAACCTCATTTCAGGCAGGAGGGATTGCAGTGTTCAGTCGAGTGGTACTAGTGTGTTGGTAGGTCAGGAGCAGGGTTCTGGGAGTGAGTAGGTCACACATCAGTGACTGGCATGGAAATACTACCTAGGACAATGGATTGAACTGGAAGGAGATGATTATTGGGCTACTCTTGGTTCATAACCAAAGCTCCAGACCAGGTGATGCTTGGGAATAATTTCATTATGTGATTGTCCTTCCCTATACTCAATACAACAAACATGTGACCCTTACAAACCAAACAAAGGCTAGAAATCTGTCTTAATTTTAGTGGTGGTTGAAATTTTAGGAACTAGTATTGAATGCTGAGAGAAGTGTTATCTATTGAAAACTATCTTAATTCCCTCTCCTTTTCCACAGCTACTTGGCCAAGAGTGCCCTGGAAGGAGATGGGTGTACAGCACACAAAGTCCTCACAGGCTCCTTAGGGCAGGTTCACATGCCTTGGAGCACCCTGGAATGAGCCAAAAGGATTCACATCTGAAGTAGCCAAATGTTACTCTGATTGTGGTCTGGGAAATACCATTATGCAGAAATATCTGAGAACTTTCCTAGTCTTCATTTTACCTTCTAGCTACTCCTGTGCTGTATTCATCCCATCTAGCTGCAGGCTGTTAACTCTATGGAGATACCCAGACTTAGGAGTGCACTTGCCCTTCACTGCCCTTGTATAAGGTGCAGTCAGCTCTGAGTTGCCTTCTGGAGGTGACCTCTCTCTTTCCAGGACCTGGTTGAGGTGTCCTGCTCTGCAAGACTCCAGGCTGAAGCACCTCGGGAGCCCAAATGTGGACTCCACCAACATACAGTTTCTTCTCTGCAGAGTCAGATCCAATATGAAAAACCATGTCTGCTTTGCTTTTCTCATTTGTGCTTCACCACCTTTTTGAAGGAGACATGGAATTAGGATGTAGTGGACAATTTAATAGATGATTGGTGTAATGGGAGAGGTGTCTCACTTCTCTGTTTGCTTCTGACAGGCTGATAGCACGAGAGGTATTTATAAAAGGATACTAAAAAGATACTGCATGCAAGCAATCTCATTAATGTGTGATGCTTCCAAAGTATTCTGTCAAAAAAAAAAGAAATCCAAGTTATTTTTCTCAATGTCACTGTAACTTGACCTTTTATTGCTGTAAATGATTTGATTTTTTTTATAGTGACAAGGCAGCTGCTACCCTCAAATTGTCACTGCTACTGTATCTGAAGTTAACTTTCACACCTTTAATCTTTTCTATTTCATGTATTTCTTCAGCAGTGGATTCTGATTAGTCTGCTGTGTTGAGCTCTGGCCAGGCGGCTGTGTGTCTGCGAGATAGTATTTGCATACAAGAGTGAGGAGGAATTTGAATTAATTGAGGAACAAAATCTGTTAGAGGTGGTCTGCATAGTAAAAGGAGCTGTACAACCCATCTAGGTTTACAGCACTTTGGATGTGAATGTAATCTTTTCATTTCAGATCAAGTGGTCTGTGGCTTATCTTGATAACTCCCTCTTTCACGCAGACCCCAAGACAAAGCCCCACAAGCTGTGTTTATGAAAAGCCCTTTCTCAAGCAGAGTCCTGTTCTCTCTTGCTGGCATGATTGATGAAAGCTGCTCCAAGCATCATCTCTGAAGCTCCTGCCAAAGTGACCAGGGAATGACATGGCTCTCTGAAAAGCTTTGTTGGAAACCTCAACCTTGTAGTCTAACATGAGGAGATGTTTCCCAGCACTGGCAGTGGGTTATCCTTTCCTAACAAATGCCTTTTGAAAGCTATGGGTGCCATTACATTTTGTTACACAGTTATTAACCTCGTTAGAAACATCATTTTCTTACAAAACGTGGAGGATGAGATGTACAAGTGAAAAGCCTTAGCTGATGCTGTGCAAAACAGGGGGAAAGCATGATTTGTGCTGTAGCTGGAAAGGAGAGCAACCAAAGAGAGCAGGGCTGGTCTCACGTGTGCCTTTGATTTAATCTTGAAAATAATGACTCTGTGAAGTCTTTAAATTTTTTAAATGTCTGGCTGGCTTTCACACAGTGGTTTTTCTTTGGTGTATAGTTGTTATGTCAATGTGCTTTATATTTTTTTGTTAGTTGGTTGCACTTTTTATACTCTGGGTTGGTTTTTTTTTTCAGTAACTTGCAATTTGCACAATGCAATGTTCAATAGCTTACACTGATGTACCATAACTGATCAGAAATTACATTAAATGAGAGCAGAGGCCCACAGGGACCAGTGGTTGGGATGATAGAGAAGGTGAGGGATCTGATTATCGTCAATTTATCCCCACACATGCACTTTCTTTCTCTGAAACATGACCTGTAAGTTAGGCCTTCTAATTAGAAAAATTATTGCTGGCTTTTGCAGTCTCATTCTTATATCACGGAAATAGAGAGTCAGAGATGTGCACGCAGAGGAACCCAGCACTCCACCACTCCCTGTGATCCTTCTGCTTTCCCAAAAGCTGCCTTGTTGCCTTATCTGAAAGGCTTTGTTAACACAGAGTGGTCACAAAGAGATTTTTCCCACAGACAGCAAGAAGAGAGGATTTAAGGGCTGTAGTCCTTGCCAATCCGTTTATTTTGACTCATAGTCTTGGGCGAGGTCACTCAAAAGCAAGTTGCTTGTTTAGGAAGTGAAGAAAACAGTATTTACCAGTGGGATGAGCAAAAGACATAATTAAAGAGCTGTCGTTGGGTTGGATTTGGCCCTAAAACATTGGCAGGACTTAATGGTAAACGAAATGTTTGTAGAAAGAGCCATCCTGAATTCTGCTGGTGTCAACACCAGGCGTGGTGGTGGAGCTGGAGAAGGTGATGGAGCAGGGGCCGAGCATGCTGTGAGCTGTTGGTGAGCGTGAAGGGATGAAAAGTCCATTTGGATCTTTAAACATTTTTCTGCTGGAAAAATTGCTGTGAAGGGAGGGAAGAGTGTCTGCCTTGCTGTGCTGCTTAAACACCCCGGCTGAAACCAGGGCTGAGTTTGTCAAACACAGCGTGTGGGCATGTGTGTGTAGCTGTGGGAGAGGAGGAGGAGGAGGAAGCAGAGTGAGAAACCCCCTTCCCCTCTCCTCCCTCTACAGAAGAGACAGTGCTGCAAGCAGGAGAGAGGCACAAGAGCTAAGGATGGGGAGATGGAGGAAGCAGGGGGTCACTGACAATGTCTGGTCACCTCAGTGCCCCTTCCCCTGCCACACTGCCTGTGCCACCCACTCATCCACCCCTCCATGAGCTGCCCTGGCCAGTCGCCTGGAGCTACAGAATCATTAGAATGCTTTTCAAAGAAGTTCAAAACCACAATGACAAAGTGGCAGTTTCTTGTGCCAAGCGAACCTGAAAGGTTAGTTTACTCTTTAATGAAATTCCTGCTTCAAAGTCTCCATCTTTCTTTCACTGGGGAGCAGCGCTTTCTTTAAGCAATGTTTAGAGGACACCAGTCTGCAAGGGTAATCATCCTCGCCTCTGGCAGGAAGAGCTCGTGCACTAGCATTTCTGAAAAGGCTCCCTTTGTGGAAAAAAATTGAATTTGTCTCTGGAGTTCAAGATTTTTTTTTTTTCTGTGGGGCTGACTGCAGCTCTGCTTCTTCCTTAGGTGCAGTAATTGAGGTAGAAGAATCCTATTGCAGTTGAGGGTTTTGTGAGCATGACACATAATAGGAGTGATTGCCACGGAAAGATTCACCTGTAGTGCTCAAAATGCCTCCTCCAGTGGGGAACGGATCTGCAGGAAATAATTAGAGGACCCCCTCACTGCCACCCCACTCCCACCCAAGGGGGAAAAAGATTAATGTCACGTGAGGCAACAGAGGTGTCCTTGAGTGGTGGGCAGAGCCACACACTGCAGTGCACTGCCAAGGTCCCCTCCCAGGGGACACTCAGAGCCCACCCTTTCCCACCACCTGGGACACAGGGACCCACCAGGACCAGTCAGGCCAACTGCTTGTCCAGCCCAAAAGAAAACATTGCAGTTCACATTCCCTGGCAATGTGTGTCTCTTGCCTGGCCAGAGCTTCTTTACCTTTGAAACCCCCCAGCCTTCCAGTGAATTCTGGGTCTCTCCAGAAAGGCACGTGTCGTGTGATGGAAAAACCTGTGCATCCCAACTCTGAGAAAAACATCTCTGCAGCTGCCCCACCAAGGAAAAGCCCATTGCAGATATGTCCTCCCTCCAGCTACCAATAAAGTCCACTTCCCCTGGGCATGGATCAGCACCTTCTCTCATCCCCATCAGCTGTAACTTGGTGTGTAACATCTGATGGATGTGCTACCTGCAAGGAACCTCTCATAATAATTTGCATTGCTGTGAGCAGGACCTCATGGCCTTCTCCAGAGAAGAGACTGCTCCTTGTCAGTCAGCTGAGAGAAGTGATGTATCTCAGAGGTACTTTTTGATGTCATACTTGTAGGCAGGCCTTAGCTGCTCACACACATCAATGTCAGCAGTAAGGTGAATGACTATGTCAAACTTTGGGCTTAAGATAGGAATTGGGGCAAAACACAGCTCACAGAAGTGAACAAAAATCCATCAAGCTGGGAGGTTTTTTTCTTGTCTGTCTTTAATCACCAAGCTCAACAACAGTGCTGGGTGGCTGTATTCAGCCAACACAACGCGACACGGCGGCAGTATATTTTTAGGATGATATTTTAGGGAGGGAAGCAAACTCTAAGGGCAAAACATAGCGATCTAGTAACTCAAACAAGCTGCTCAGGGATTTCTGTGGGTATTGAATATACCACGTGGCACTTGGGCTGTCTTGTTCAATCGTGATATAAGTTTCAGATCAACGAAAAGGCTCATTTAAGTTTTTTGGGTTTTTTTCCCTCATGTTACATATAATAGTCATGATGCAAAGCTTGTGTGAACTGATCAGCAGGAGAAGCTAATGTAACTGCACTCATGAATGAAAGCCCAAATTCTAGATTTAAGTTGGATTTTTCTTGGACTTTAGTCTCTGCAGATAATCTCCAGGTTCTTTGTGGCCTCTGATCTGAACTGGAAACCAGAACATACACGTTTTTAATGTTTTTTTAATCTCTTCTGTGGTTGTCAATTACAATAGCTTGAATATTCTGTTCATCCTCAACTTCAGGACTTCAGTCCTCCAAGAGAGGTCTTTCTCTGTCAGGCTTCTGTGTGACAAGCAGAGATTTCATCCCCAAAGAGTATTCCCTTAGCATTTACCATGACTGTTTTTAGTGCATTTCCTCAGGTAAGGGAGCAATGCAAACAAAAAACAGACTGTGCAACAACATTTACCCTTTGAGACATGTCTAAAGGCTTGACCATAGCCTGGCCAGATGTTCCAGCTGGAGACCTCAGCCTGCTTAAATGTGCTACCAAAAGATGGCATGTTCACAAATTAGGGAAGTGGTATAGATGTCGTTTACATCTGGCAGTGCATAAAATAGGGAAATGACCAGTGAGCTCTTTCTTTTTTACCTTGAATTCTGTGCCTTGCACCCTGGAGTTATGGGGAGCTCCACAGTCAGCAAAAGTCAATGGTAGGGACAGAAATGGAAAATACTTGGGAAGAAAATTGCAGGTGGTGGCTGGCAGTTTCTATAGGCCTCACCTGAGCAGCAGAGTGGTGCCATAAAAGAAAGGGGCTGACAAAGGTACCCAGGCCCTCCCTACAAATGTTTTGGGAAAGAAATATCAGGACCCAGATGACCCAAGGATGGACCAGCCACCCAAGGGAAGGCACTGCTGGTGCAGAGGGACTGTGCCATCCAGGTCACTCGCTGTAGTTGTCTCTCCCTGGAGTCAAAGGGTGGGTTGTCCTCAGGTCACCAGGGATGGAGTCTGAACCAGACTTCTGCCCATCTACGCTTCCAGACACCCATTCCATGCTGGGAAGACCCAGAAGATAAACTACAACCATATTGTGTACATGAGGTGTCCTGCCCCACTCTTTTAGTTTTGGGGAAAGAAGTGTGATAAACAAGAACCCAAACTGGTTTCTTTCTGAAAAGCTGCCAGCAGCAGGTCCAATTTGCAGAAGTCCTGTCTGCAATGAGATGCTTTGCTGCCAGGTATATTCCCAGCTTATGGAAATGGAGTATTCTTCAAAGGACAATTCAGAAGGATTTACAGGTGACCTGCAATAAAGAGGTCACGGGACTGGCAGGAGCCACGCACCAACACCAAAGCTACCGGCTGAACAGAACGAGGTACGGGGGTTAACCACACCGAGTGATGTTGTCACATGTGGTGCTGTAATTATTCATCCTGTAGAAAATAATTAATGGTCTCCCTCTCGGGGGGCGGGGTGAAGGTGAATCTGGAAAACTTTTGATTCACTCTGTTTTAATTTAGAGGCATTGGTTTTGTTATTTTACTGTTTTCTTAGAAGATAGTGAGCACGCAGAGTCTGGAAATAGTATATTTGAGCTATTTTGGAATAAAGTGTCAAGGAAATGAAGCAGAAGGGGAAAAAAAATCAGCTTTTTTTATATGTTTTGTACCAAATATTAAACTTTAAATACCTGACAAGTTTTCAAGAGTTTAACCCAGTAAACTGCTTACTCTGGGTTTCTCTGAAAAGATAAAGGGGGGAAGCAGGAAATGAAGCAGAAGGGAAAAAAAATTCAGCTTTTTTATATGTTTTGTACCAGATATTAAACTTTAAATACCTGACAAGTTTTAAAGAGTTTAACCCAGTAAACTGCTTATTCTGGGTTTCTCTGAAAAGATAAAGGGGGGAAAAAAAATCTTGAACATGGGCTTACAGTCTAGGTACTGTTTTCAACATAAAGATTTCACAAGATGCACTAATTTTGTCACTCTGGCAGGAAACTGAGGTTTTTGTATTTAATGAAGCATTTCTTTGAAGTCATGCTAAAATGATGAGCGTGACTGTGTTGCACATCTGCCTTCCGCACAGGGCAGACCATTTCAACTTCCTTTTCCGAGACACTGCTTGGAGCAGCCCAAGAAAGCTACGTATTTACCAAAACTTCATTAAGCAAAAATGGAAAAAAGGTGGCTTTTCTCCCTCTTTTGTTTGTCCTGTGTGCCCAGCGTTGCAGGTAAGCATGTTGGTGGGACACCTTGACTATGCGGGGTGGTGAAGGGCAGGGTGGCATGTGTAGACTGGGCTTAGAGTGTCTCACTAGGATGAGCTGTAGCTACTGGTAATGATTTCTGTTTCCTGTCACCTTTCTAATAACCTTAGTTATAACGTGCAGCTAGTAAAGGAGTAAATGTCTTGTGCTGACTAGCAGATTAGTTTATTAAAAATGCCTAACCTGTTTTCACCAGAGTAATCACTGAGATGAGCTCACTTGTATTTAGGCCATATGCTCATCTCCAATGGGCAAAAAGGAAAACTGCTTTCAAAAAAGGAAATAAAAAAAATATCTATCTCTCTCACACATGCAGCCATACCTGTGTATGCAGAGAGGAAGAGCTGAAACACTTAAAGGCAAAGATAAATGGTAATTTATCTTTGCAACCCCTTAAATAGATTCTTCCCTTCCTCTTCCCCACCCAGCCCTATGTGCCGTGTTAAAGGCTTGAGAAACAAGTTTGTCAGTGGGAGTAAAACTTTCAGAAAAGTTGAGTAAGGAGAACTACATCTCCATTAGAGAGAGTTTAAACCAAAAAATATCTGAGGGAAAGCAAGACAAAGCCTGATATTCAAAACCTCCTCCACCCACCCCTACAACAGGTTGGCCATGCTGAAGGCAGGAGTACTTATTACCAGGTAGGAGGAAGAATGTTGTAGGATACACATTTTTCCAGTTAAGAAAGGAAAAAGTTTATGCATTTGATTGGTGTGGTAAGATGCATCTCAAAATCTGGCATAGGCTATTCCTGTTATCTACATCTCTGAGGCAGCCTGGATTTTAAAAGAAAGGAAAATATTTCATATGTGTATTCATAGAAAATAAAAGTTCTCAAATGCAAAGAAAGAACTAGAAGCCTCCAGACATGCACATCCAGGAAAGCAATATTATTTAGGGGAAAATAGGGCTGTTGGGTTTTTTTTTCCTGAGGGTGAAATCCTCACTGAAGTCACTCAAAGGTGAAAGTAGGCCATGCCCTTTGTGGAGGTCAAACATCTAAATGTCTGGGAGTTACTCTATTAAATTTCAAATAGAGCAGAGGTATGGGCTAATGGACAGCATTTGATTTGGAAAAACAAAGTTGGCATAAAGTGAGACTAATTATATTGACATGCTAACAAAATTTAAGAACACTTTTGCATGAAAGGGTTTCAGTTAAAATAACCTGAAGTGCTGGGCTCCTAACAAACAACACAAATTAAGAGGTTATTTCTATGGATGTAACTTGGTCATCTTAATATAAAATATTCAAGTAATTCTTGATAGACATTCTTTACACAGTCCTTTGACCTAATACAGCATCAGTATGACTATGAAAGGTAACTTGCTAGGTGCCCCTTTTCTGTTAGTCTGACAGCAAGATTGCTAATTGCTTTTTACATGATTTTTACTGATGCAAAACTTGCAGTGAAATCGGTGACCATTTTTTATAATAAGCTCCTTGGACTGAAAAAAAATTAGTTTTCAGTAATTTTTCTCACAGCACTTGTCACTCAGGCTTATTTTTATTTACCCTCTTACATCATCCTGTCTCTTGGAAGTCAATTAAAAGATGAACAGAGCTGGTACAGCAATAAAAAAAGGACATTAATGCTGGCTGTGGCCATTCAGTAGCTTTGGTCTCCATGCACCGAGTCTCTACGTGTTCATGTCACACCTGAGTGGTTAGGTACCAAATCCCAGCCAGCTCTGTGGGGATGTGGGACTCTGCCCTTCTTCTTCTTCCCTGTCAAACCGGAGCTTCGGGTGCACCAGGCTCCTGTCTCACTCCTGGCTGAGCTGGCAGAGCATGGGGTACACTGGCTCCCTGGCAGGCACCATCAAGGTTTCCTGGCTCCTGGCTGGACAATAGCTGGCTCAGGTGCCTGAGAGCTCTGTACCATATGGCAGAGCAGTTGTCAAAGCAAATAAATTGGAAATTTGCTTTTTCCAAGTGAAGAAGCTGAGCAGTGCACACTTGCTGCCATGGGGAGTGCACGGGATGGGTGGTGCAACCCACCCGCCAGTTCCCAAAGCAAATTTACTGTGCTGTTGTGATACACAAGAAGGATAAAATCCAATGGAGATGTGGAGCCACAAGTCCATACCTAAAAATGTCTGCACAAACTCATTTTTTTTTCTGAGGACCTGCATGCCCTTTTGAAAAAGAGCCTTTTGTGTACAGCTCTGTGAGTGTGATTGATGACTTGTCTCACTGTGACTCTCTCATCCATAAATCTTTCATCTAGTTGAGTTTGTCAGTGCCCTGCATACAGGGTTTTGGGGACTGCGAACCTCTTGTTCATAGGAAGGAGAAAGGGAGAGAAATCAATTTTACTACAGCAGCAGCAAAACCAAGCAATACAGGCTCCTGTCGAAAGCCCCTTCATTTCATCCATCCATTTCTCCTTTACATGGCACACTAAGGACAGCCAACGTGCTTTAGGAAATCAGTTGAGGAAGAAACTATACGTACCAGGGCAGCTCGCTCTGACACTGAAATGGACACTCATTTAGGCCATGCAGGAGCTATTTAATAATGTGGTGGTATAAGAACAACTGTCTCGGTTGCAGAAGCTAAGGCAATGGGCAGGGGGAACGGTGCAGGGCAGAACTGGCCAGC
>NW_010340429.1:62968-69354 GCF_000700745.2 Antrostomus carolinensis
GGGGAATAACTGGGCCCAGATTCTGTTTTATTTATATCACTTGAAGGATTTCCATTTTCACAGAGGCCCTCAAAGCTCCCATTTCTCTCCCATGAGTGCAACGGGAGCTCCCTATGCTCTTCCAGACAACTGTGTGTTTGCTCTCCCAGTTCTCTCTCTGTAATCTGTACTGGTGGAGAACTGCTGTAAAGCTCCTCACTGGAAAGCTTGTTGTTAGAGTTTTGGGGTCTTCATAGTTGTCTGTCAAAGATGGCTTAAGAAAAAGCATAGTTTAAACATTACTTGCTCTGTTTAAACATTACAACTTGCTTTGTTTTTAAGGTCATGCTGAAGATGTCATTACACAAGCAGAAGCGATCCATGCTTTGCCAGGTGCTGATGTGACCCTGGTGTGCAACTTCCCAAAACCACACACCACCTACATAATACAGACACAGTGGTCCAAGACTGATGACACTCAGCTTACCAGAATAGCTGTTTATCACCCTGTTTATGGCACCCATTACTTCACCTTTCCTGAGGCTTCTTACAACTTCTCGGTGTCCTTCAACACGAGGAAGTGCTGTGGCTGGGATGTTACAGAGACTTTGTGTCCCCCTGATCCAAATTCCACGTCTGAATGCAATCAGTGGGCTCTGCATCTGAAAAACGTTACCATCTCCCTTAGCGGGCAGTACGAGTGCAGTTTTGCTACTTACCCATATGGGACAAAGGCTGCAAAAATTCAGCTTATTGTCAGGGCAGAAGGTAAGTGATTGCAAATGAGATGTTGCTTTTTCATAACAGGGGGTGAGGTGGAGGAATATCAGGATAGATGAACATTTTTTCATCGGTGACGGTGATTTGTTTGGGGTTTGAAATGATGTCACTGAATGCTGCTATCTACACAGTTTCCCATTTACCAGGCACTCTTTAGCTGTTATAATCCAGCTCATGACTAGGAAACCTTATTTGTTTGGAGGAATGTGAAGTTAGATAGAACATTAAAAAAAGGTGGTGAGATGGGCAATTTCCACGTTTTCATTTTGGAGAAACATGCTGTGGAGAAAACTGGATGGGAGGCTCAGGATATGGTGGGACTGGGGATACTGGATCTTCAAACCACACTGTCCTGCTGCTCTGGGTGTGCAGCACTGGGCACCAGAAAGACAAATCAAGCTTGTCTGGTTGAGGCAGAGGGCTGGCATCTGCAGAGCGTGCTGGGTGTTAGCTCAGTGGAGGGGTGTGTGTCTCCCCTGTCAAAAACAACTGGAACAAGGCAGGAGATAGCTTAGGACAATCAAAGGAATGGAGATTTAGCTGCTTCTGTCAGCCAAAAGGAAGCTGGAAAGCAGCATGACTGCTCTTGGGAAGTAAGCCTCTGGGGAGACTGTGAACTCCAGGGAGGATATTTAAATTACCCTGGCAAAGGAACAAATGGGTTTAAATAGAATGTGAATGGATTTGACTACAGATTAAACAATAGTGGCAACTGTTAGTGCAGCAACTTCGGGACCAGCTGTTTAATGCCAGCAGAGAGAGCAAAAGTCCAAACTTTCATGAAGATGGAGCTGGGTGGGGATGTTGGGCAAGCTTGTTGTTGTGCACATGGGGGACTGGATTTGATGACCCCAGAAACCTCTTCCTGACCCAGGTTTCTGTTAACAAGCCAAGAAGGATTACAGGAAATGCAACAAACCTGGCACAGTTTCAGTTCAACACTGCCAGGCCAACACGCTGGCTCTGCTTGTGCCCAGGGCTGTAGATGCAGCAGATGTTCAAGGGTTAGATGCAGGGTGGGTGTAGGTGTTGCTAGGGGTAGCAGAGGGCAGCAGTGCTCCCACCACCTCTTTGGCCTGCATTGGGAGGCCAGACTGCTGGCAGGAGGGATGTTGGTCCCCATGCTGGATCACATTAGTCCTGCAGCAGGAGGAGGTCCTGTGCAAATCTCATACACAGGGACATTCAACCCAAGCTGCTGCCTCGCTCCCTGATGTCCCCTGCATGCCAGTGGCTCCAAGGATTTTGGTGCTGTTATCCTGGAGGCACACCTCAGGGGCAACCCAACAGCACCTTCCTGCCCTGACGAACTGACAAAGGCAAAACTAAAGCCAGCATCTCTGTGCAGTCCATAGAGGATGGGTGTTTAAACAGGACAGGTTGGACAATGGTGTCAAGGACGATTGACCTGCTGCAGAGGGGTGTGCTGTGGTATGTCCCCTTTGGGAATTTTCCTGCACTTCACAGGGCAGAGGGGCTGGATCAAGAAGAGAGCAGTGAGGTACAAATGGTTCTGGTAACCATGTGAAACCCACCCATGCTTCTGTTTTTCATGTTCTTCTATCTTTTTCTTAATGCAGTAATAGTTCTAATCAGACATTGCTCCTTTTCTCTTGCCGGTGCCCTTGGTTGATACTGCCATGCCATGCTCAATGCAGTCATTGCTGTCTCCATGTTAAATGTGAGCAGGTCTTGTTCATATCAGCATCACTGTGGCTTTCTTCAGCAACAGCATGATGTAACAAGCTGTGCTACTGATAACTGCTTGCTAGAGAGAACTAAAAAAATTTGGTTTGCAACATACCTCTAGCAATTGGTATTTTAAGGTAACCAGATCTTCTGTAATGAACTGCTTCAACTCAAAAGAAGACAAAAGACCTTAACCCAGCCTATGAGTGGGATGGAGAAGGGTGCTAGTCCTTAATGAAGTACAGCTCCCAAGGACATCAAAGTGAAGTGAATCCAGATGGATTCAATTTGTAGATACTCTAAAAAGCCCGCAGGGCTGCATAGGACTGACAAACATGGAGGACCTGAGCCAGCTGGCTGTTAATGGAGAGGAGAATCAAAGATGGGAGAGGAAAATAAGCAGCTGGGACACATGACTGTGAGAACAGGCAGAGGCTGTTTGCAGACTGAGCTCCTGGGGTGACTACTAATCTTTGTACTTCCACACTGCATGGCACTTTTGCATGGTGGCTTATCCCAGCAAAGTCTCCTGTGCAGTTTTCTTTCTGAGGAAGCTATAGATTTGCTTCCTTTGCTCTTTCTTTATCCTTTCCACACTATCCAGCCCCTTTAGGGCTTGTGCACGCTGTGTCCCGCTGGGACAGCTGACTCCTCAGCTGCTTCGCTCCACTGGAGAGTGGACATGAGCCGGGTCTCCTGGGCACTGCTTTTCTTCACGTACCTCTGGCACAGGCTGTGCGCTGGCACTGTCACTCTGTGCTTGGGTGACAGATATGAAGGAAGTTACAGTCACCAGAAAGTCCCCATTGCCAAATAACATAACAGTCTGAGACTGTTGGATATCCTCCCCTCAAGATAAAAAATAAATACAATATCTGTCTATTCTATCTCGGCAGCCAGAGCTACCAGGGGAGTTCAAGCATGTCCATGTGGTGTGGGCTCATACCTGCCCACAGGGAAGAGGGAAGGCAGGTCTGCATGGTGCTACCACCCAGGCTGAGGGTCAGAGACATCAGCGCTCACTGAGGCACTTGTCGCACCTCCTGGCCATCACCGCTGCTCTTCCTGCAGCATCTCCTGGCCATCACCACTGCTCTTCCTGTAGCATCTGCCTGTCATCACTGCTGCTCTTCCTGTAGCACCTCCTGGCCATCACCGCTGCTCTTCCTGCAGCACCTCCTGGCCATCACCACTGCTCTTCCTGCAGCACCTCCTGGCCATCACCACTGCTTGTTCTGTAGCACCTCCTGGCCATCACTGCTGCTCTTCCTGTGTAAATGGACACACATACGTGGACCCAGTGTTTGGACCACACCATTGCTCTGTTCAGAGCATAACTCTGCCCTTCTGCAGGGGCACTGGAGCCCTGGACTGGGAATGAGTAGGGTACGAGATGCTGAATTTTTTTTCTTTCTTTTTTTTAAATCAACGACAAAAGAAAGAGTGAAAATTTCTCTGCTTCTGGTAGCAGGCAGGTTGGAGAATAACAAAAGGAGCACTTACACTGAAAAATGGGGTTAATCTTAACCTGCCTGACACACTGAACACCTTGCTTAGTGAAAGGAAGGTCTGCAGATATCTTCAGAGAAAAGGAAATACAGCTGCACAAAATTGATGTGAAGGTTTATTGCCGCAGAAAAAAAATTGTGAGAGAAAAATTGAAGCTTCAAATTATTCTCAGCTCCAAAAGGAGACAATTTCATCCTGCAGTTAAGCAAAGGGGTTTTTTTATGAATTGCCCAAAAATTCAGGTAAAGATGTGAATTAGAGTCACGAAACTGCATCTAGAATCAGGTGCAGAGTTTTCACTTAACAAATGTGTCTGTGGGTAATGGTTGAAAATTACAGTTCCATTCTAATCAAAAAAGTGTCTGTTCCTTGAACAGAAGACTGGTCAGCATTGGTTTTTAAAAAACACAATGAACACCATGTTTCTGACTTTCCTTCTTGGGCTTTTGTTGTTGTTGTTGTTGTTGTTGCAATGATAAAAGAGGAGCAGCACTACGTGAAGGAAGCGAGGTTAAACCAGACTTTAGAAATTCCATGCCTTGAGGACACGACCTCAGAAAATTTGTCCAATTATCCTTTGAAATGGCTAGTGGTAAGTATTTTTTTCATCTGGGGTATAAATTTCAGAAGGAACTAGAGGGTATTTTTGCAGATTGCAATAGAAATGTTAGACTTTATCTTGCAGGATCTGCTAAACAAAAGGTGTTGGTAGTGTCGGACTGTGATAATAAAGGGAAAAAATACAAACATGGTTTTACCTCATAGCACCACAAACAATAACTGTTAAAGAAACAAAGAGGGGAAAAAACCATCTTAATTGCTTTTAATGTTTCAGGAGTAGATGTAGAGCAGGTCTGTGGAAAGTGGTAAAGAACTTATCAGATATAACAGAACTAAAATATTCCTTGTGTTGGAATTCTCAGGGGGTTTTGCTGCAGTGAAGCTTTAGTATCTCTGAAAAATACACAGTTACTGTGTAGGGTAGTGAGATATCAAGCTGCTTTGAAATAGAAAAAAAAATTAAAAGTGGGCTTACTAAAGTTTCTGGTTTTGTTAACCTCTGTGTCACAAAGGCACGCTGAAGACATACCAACTGAGTTATCTCGCTAACCACATAAAACCTATTTTTAAGCAATTTGCTGTGAGATATGAAGCTTGTTATATTTTTGTACCGCATCTCACTTTCTGGATAAAAATTTCTATGCATATTTTAATGTAACCTTTTAGCATTAATTTCAGTATGTAGAGATAAGTATCAGCCAGTGCTGTCCTTGAGCTCTGCCTGTTAATTTCTATCTGTTGTCACTGAGGAGCTGTAACAGTTGAGAGGTTTTTTTTAAAGGTGGTTTTAAAATATTTCAGTTTTTTTAGTCTTTTGTCCCAACACGTTATCTATTCAGATCTCCCCTTTGCAGTACATTCTTAATATTAAAATTCTTGAATTTTTTTGTAGGGAACAGCCTTGTTCTTACTACTTTTTAGTGTTGCTAGTTCACTTTACACATAGCAGAGGAAGGGAAAAAAAACCCTTAAAGGTCAGCATAATGACATACGTGGGTTGCCATACGTGATTCACAATATAACTTGCAAATATGTACCGAGGCACAAATGTCCAGAATGTGCTGGCTGCACCTATATCTAAGAGTGGCTGGCACACAGGCATTAAGAGGAGATAACTTTTAGCTGTTATTATCAGATTTAAAATCTATTTAAAATCTAAACCAGAGAGGATTTTCTTGGAATTTCACTCGTATTTAATATGTATGGGATGTTCAGCACAACTTAAAGATTGCTGCAGTGAGAAAGCAGCTCTGTTGCCCTTTCTGCAGGCTACAGAGGTCAGGACTCACAAGACACAGCTGTTTACTCCATAATTTATTGGTTAGATGATGACCGCTATTGATTTTGAAGTTCTGGGAGAGAAAGTATTTGGAAAAAAAAAAAAAAAATAGATGTTGCAAATATCTACTTACTACTACACAATGCTAGGGGTGAGGGGGAAGATTTTCCTAGTGGGAATAGAATTGGTCTACAAGAATATTTGGGTGGGATATCTGGTCTTCACACATGGTGTGGTGTTGCTCTTTTCACAGTGGGAAAATGGCAGGAAAGAGGAACTTGTGACCAAGAAGCCCTCCTGTCCTGCAGTGTACAGGAACAGCAGTGCATTGTATGGGCAAAGAGTCCACCTGGGTTTGAATAACACTCTGAAGATTTTCCCCACCAAAATCATGGATGATGGCAGGGTGTTCTCCTGCCACGTGATGTACCATCCAGAGAGAGTCCAGAAGAGCAGCACCACCGTGAGAGTATTCGGTAAGGAGCTTATGCCAACGGGCTGCTTACCTGCACTGGGAATGGTAACTCTCCTGCCTGGTCCTGAGGGCAACAGCTTTGAAATGCACTGGGATTTTTTCCATATATATATA
>NW_010340430.1:0-10563 GCF_000700745.2 Antrostomus carolinensis
ATTATTAATAATAATAATAATAATAATTTTAGCTTTTAAGGATCTGAAGACATCTTCTGAATGTGAAGTACTCTTGTGCAATTCTATTGACTGACAAGGAAAACCGTACAAAATATGAAAAACAGTAAAAGGTAAATAATTATTTTGATACTGCAATAAAAGATCAGTTTTTTAATACATTTTGATGTTAGGGGCTAAAAAACATTTGGCTATGTGCCTTATATTTATTCTGTTTGTTTCTTCTCATAGTGTAAATGAAGGACAGGAAGGCTGCCATTGCAGCCCATTTTATTATCATTGTGGTATATTCAGTGGTTTCTTACCACATAGCCACTGAAACTCTAGGAAACTACATTAAGGCATTAGACTTGATAAAAGGGCTTTCCACTGTGCATGAAAGGAGAAAATATTCCCAACTAAACACTGTATCTACAAATATGAGAATGCTCATTGGATGAATGACTGAGTAGAGTGATGGAAGACATATATAGAAGAACAGATTAAGTAAAATTTAGAGTGAATATTTCACAAGTGGTGAACTTCTATGTGATGAGTTCGTATGTTTTGATTTTTACGTATAAAGCACCTGCATAGGAATTATAATATGTGTGTTATTAAAAATTCCCTAGGGCACTACTCAACCAAAGCTAATTAGTTAGTTCTTTGGAGAGACATGTAGGAGAGAAAATGTCCTCATCTCAGAGCAGTGAGATAGATCCAAACTGAAGGAAAAAGAAACTAAGAAATCAACTGGACCGTTAAATTAAGTCATTTTGTATTCACTTAACTGAATCATCTGGCAGTCCTCCTAAAATGCCTCTGCTCACTGTCACCCAGGGAGCTTATTTGCAAACTTGTGCTCCCTGTCTTGAGAACAGTGGCTGGGATCTGGAGTTAAGTGCCTTGACCCACAACAGAACTGCATGAGTTTGTTGCACTCTAAGTCCTTTGTACTCAGAGGTTAAATGCAAAAATTAAAATGATTGCTGCAGAAAAAATGACTACCTACAACAGTTTACATGTGTATGAATATATATGAATGAGATGCTGTGGTGTTTCTCCCTCAATTAGGACAAGTAATAAAACTACAGTGAAAGGCTGTTGCATTGAAAGATATTCCACTGGAAATTGTGTGTATGTTAATTGACTCTAGTGGGTGTAACTCAGTTGCATCTAATAAGAAATTTTGGCTGTTCTAATAATGTCTGTTGCGCTTTCATGAGCTTCCAGGCTTGTTCAGGGGTTGCTTCTGCTCATCACTTGGCCCTGCATGGGCAGCCCCACTCCTGCTGCCTTGGTAATTTCTTTGTTATTCCCAACTATCGGGTTTCTCTTGCTCTCACAACGCTTTGTGAGTGAGTTGGATTTACTATGGATCATACAGTGTTAAGCGGCTTGCTAACTTAATGTCTACAGCAACTCTTCTGTTGCTAAGGCTGGTACTCAAAGTACAAATAAAAGGATTCATTATGAAATCTGAGACTGGGGTGTGTTTTCATTAATTGGTAGAAGAATAATCTAGGGTTTTTAAAGGAAACAAATTTCTATCAGGATTATATAATGTCCATTCTTTTTTTTTTTTTTTTTTTTTTTTAAAAATGAGTACTGTAATATAGTTAAAGTCAGGAAATTAGTTATATTTGCTTTTAAAACTAACATAACTATGTAAATATGAAGTTTCCTTGCAGACTACTTGGAAATACCGGAGCTTTCATTTATTTCCTCTTTAAAAATACTTTTGAATATGGTCTCACATGTAAGGTTTAAAGAGGAGAGAAAGTAGATTTATATTCTTTAATACTGGTGTCAGAAGCTGAAATAATAAATAAATTATCATAATTTTCACAGATACATTACAAGAGAAGGTCTCCCAAGCAACCTGTCTGCATGTGAACCTATCTCTAAGTTTAAGGGGATTTGAGACTGACTCCAAGAGAAGTGATCACTGTACCTTTCAACAGGTCAGACTCAGATCTATTATTCCATCTGTTCTGGCTTTTAGAGCTTCCTCTTCTGCCTGAGAATTGAAGAAGGGCATGTGTTCCTTCAAATGCTTCATCTTCCTATGACTACTTCAGTTATCTCATAAGATGTATTTCTGTCTTACAAATGTAATCTTACCTCTGTCTCTAGACTGTCATGGTCAGAACATTATCACCTCTAACCTCTCTGCTGCTAATCCCCGCTTTGTGATAGATGTACCCATTCCTTGTCTAACTAGGACTGCAACAGTCTTCAGAAATCTGCTGAAAACACCAGGCAGATTCCTACCAACCTCAGAGAACTTTGTGTTTTGTAGGAGCAATTTCAACTCCAAATCCTTACATTTAAAAAAATAATAAATATACAGTTGAATCTCATAAAGACAGACAGCTGGTTATAGGGTTGTGCATGTTCTAGAATTCAGCAGTTGGGGGGATGAACTGTGGACTTCTATACTTCTGAACACAGAAAGGAAACCTGAAAAGATGGTTGAAAAATGTTTAAACCAACATATAATTCAAAATTAATATAAATTACACTCCCCAGAATGCGTGAATAGGCAGATGCTGTAGATGGTAGCTCCATTGGACTGCTTATTACAGAATAAATTATAGCATCAAAAAGTAATACAGCTCAATGATACAGGTCATTGACTTAGACTTCTCCACTGGGAATGATTAAAGAGGCATTTAGCTCTACTGGTTGACTCTCTAGGGAGCTGAAAAACATCACATCAATACAAATCTGCTTAGCTGCTCTCAGAAAGAATGACGTCATGGAAACATAAATAAGTTGCTGACTCCTAGTCTGAGGAATAAGGGCAGTATTTTGGATTTCAGGAAATTATGGATGGAACAATGGAAGACAAAACAAATGAGCTAATCAGGCCACCTTTAATTTATATTGCATTCAGATATGCTCTCTTGCCAACAGATCAGGGCACTGGAGTCTCAGGTTTATGCATGGGTAAGGAAACAAAAGTGCTGCTACTCAAAGCATCAGTTTTGAAAAAGCTACCTATAAAAAAGAGATAACATAGGAAATGCTTGAGAATCTCTGTAGATATCTCAAGTGCAGCAGGTAGCATTGCTAAGGCTTGTTTCGCCTGCATATACATAAGCAGTGTATGTTGTATTTAAAACTGAACATTGTTTCTACCTCTGCAGGAAAAATTACAGTGTAATTATCAATAATTCTAAATGGATTGTATCTCTTCAGGCAAGGGCAAGATCTAAGGCATCACTCAGCTGCTTTATGATATAATTTCTAGTAACAGGATTCAGTGGGACTAGGAAGTAAATTAAACCTCAGGTCTGGTCTACTTTTTGTACAGGCAAGTTTTGAATTAAGAAACACATTCTTTTTGTATGTTACAAATCTAAAATAAAAGAGTTCAATGAAATTTAATCCTTCTGGGAATCAAATAATTTTATTTTTTCTGGGCTTTTCCTGGGGGCACAAATAAAAAAGTATTTTCTTACTTTAAAGTCTGACTGGATTAAAGAATATTATTGGCTTCTATTACGTAACAGAACTATATTTTCACAGAAACACTAAGTGAAATTCTTTGGGTCTTAAAAACCATACACATGTATATATCTATGCAATTCATATGCCCTTAAGAAAATTGTGACAATTTTTATTACTATGTAGGGAGGTACTCTGGCCTCATGGAAATCACTGAAGGCACAATTTTTTCAGGAGAGGTCCAAAGATTATCTTATCCCTTTTTTGTGGGATCAGAAAATTGAATAGTGCTGCTTTAAATGTAAAAGGAAAAAAAAAAATAAAATTGTAAGTTAGAAAGAAAAACTCAACTAATTATTCTTTTTGATAATAGACCAAAATATTTTTTCTAAGATGTATATATTACTTTTGCAGTTTCACCAATCATACAGAGCAAAAATTAGTAGCCAGCTGGTAAGTAACACAACTAAGGCATGATAATTGTTGGATATAAGGAGACAAGCAACAAGCATGAGTTAAATTTAGAGAGTATGAGTTATACAGTGTGGAGCTGGAATTAAAGTCTCTTGTACATAAAGATTTTTGCTATCATTGCAACTTAATTAAGCTGTGAAAATGCAAACTCTTCTACATTTGAATTATAACAGATTAGAGGGATGACATCTATACATAGGTTTCTTCAGTACTGATCTTTGTAATTCTGCAGTGAGTTAACTTTGAAAACCAAAAATAAGCTTCAGTAGTGCAATATATGTTTTTAGATATTTTGAGTACCCTGGGATGAAATAAGGAAAAACACTGTGCACCTACAGAGGAGTCTTGTCTATGCATAGGACTGCCCATGTTGTAATTACTAGTGAAAATTCAGCATTGCAGGGTTTTTCTATTGAATGTTTCTAGTGTAGGGTTTCAGTCTGAAAATGAAAAAAACCCCAATGATCTTGCTGCCTTTGTGGTGTAGCTGATATTTCATAAGAAAACTGGCAGCCTTTTAAAATGTTTATAATCTGGACTCCCCCAAATGATCTAGACAGTCATGTCAAAAGTGGTGAGAAAAATAGCACTTTAGTACAGTTGAGTTCTATTAAACAAATATTTTTTTTATAGAATATTACTTTTTATTAGCATGATAAACTTTTGTGCAAATGATAATGTGAATGTGTATAAAATGCAACTGCCTTCTGCTGATGGAGCCTGTCAGAATGCATAGGGCCATTTTTGCCATCCCAAAGGGTGTAGGCATACATGATATTTCCACTTCATTGAACAGTATCCCTTCAGTACAAGATAATTTGAAATTGAATCATATAAAATAAAATTAAATAAAAGTTTGCTTTGCTGTTGATAAAACAAAAGAAAATGCAGCTGCAGATGAAAAAAGCTAGATCACAGAAAAAGAAAATTGTTTCACATGTGTTCAAACAGGCATGTATTATTCTTGATTTCCCTACTACCTTTTCAGATGTTTCTTTTCTCTTCAAGCAGGAACATGTTTTTCCCTGTTGCATCTTACCTAGGCCATAATCTGTGAAATATTGGTATGTCACAGCTTGATGACCAGAGGTATCCACATGCCAGGACAGTGTAGCTCTCCTTGCTCTTCTGTGAAATTTGTCCATGTTTTCCTTTTCAAAGAAAGGGAAATGGGACACAATTCAACTGTCTCTAGGCAGACAGGAAAACAGTCATAGGTACTGGCTATTTGATTTGGATACAGTCTTAGAGACTCTTAGTCTAGTCTCTTGTTCTACCCTACTGCTCTCTGAAATGGAGATGTTCTTCCCTGGGAAAATTAGTGCATTTCAACAAGATGGGAGATGTGAATCAGTACAAATTACCTTCTCCACACACACATGCATGGGTAATTAAAGATTTTGCTGTCAAAAATGGGTAGGTGGGAAGAACAGGAGGAACTTCTGCTGAATGAAGTGTGGACATTACTTCAGACAGAGGTAAGAACTAAAGGTGGGAGTGAAGCCTACTGCATGTGAATTTTTATGAGACAGGTAAGAACTGTTGACTTTTTTCTACTTGACCTAAACTCTTCAACCTTATTCTGAAGTGCAGTGTACTGTTGGCTGTTAGTTCAATTCATAAATCGTCAGGGGTAATGTACAAGTAGTTCCAGAATTCACTGCTGTCAGCCCCAGCAAGTGTGCAGGACAGTTGCAGTCTGCAAAACAAAATGCTGGGGCTGACATTACCCTCAGTTGTAGTGGAGAGGTAATTAATAGTTAATTCATAGCCACTGAGATGACAGCCAAATTAGTCTACAACAAAAGTGCATGGCACTTCATTGCTCTTGAATCAAGCCAAAGAGCTCCGTTATGCTGCAGTAAGACCAGTGTTGAATTCTAATACCTGCTATATAATAAGGGGATATTTTGATTAAGTCTGTCACATACTCTTCTTCCAGTATACTTAGTCTAATACAATAAGTTAATGGTCTAAATAAAAAAGTTATTTGGAGCAAGCTTTCCTCAAACTCTGTGTATCTTGGATGTGTTTCTTTGTGAAGGCAAGGGTGAGGTACATTGGAAGGAGCTCAAACCTGTTTGCTAACTAACAATATCCATGCATTTGTTCACCTAGTTCATGATTGATTTATTTTGCAGCTGGCATGAGATAGAGCAAGTATAGTGAGTTACCACATCTCAACTGATAGGTACATAAATCTAGGTTTTATTCATATTGTATGCTGATGGTGCAAAATTTCTAACTAGAAAAGCTAAAAGATTGCATTATCTGTGAAAATTCTTAGCTGAAGTGCTATGATTGTGTTTTGACCAGATTCTGCTGGTGTAACTATACCTGACTTTTCACACATCCATCCACCTGTCTTCTCAGCTTCCTATTTGCCAAGCTTTCTTGAAGAATCAGTTTACCAGATTCCTCAGCTCCATCATTTTTACTTACCTATCCACATGTATTTTCTTAGATTGGAATGAGGCCAAGTTTTAATAAGTATTAAAACACAATTCCTTTCCTAAGCCAAATATGCTGTTGAAAACACAATACTATTAAATCAAATAGAAAAGCTACCTAGTGAGCAGATCTGATTGTAAAAAAATTACAATGTGGGAAGTGATACATTTCAGCCCAGACCTCAAAAAAGAAGGTAGAAGAGAAGAATGACAAAATGCTCTTTTCAGAGTGTAGCTTTAAAATGTTATTCCATGCTAATATCTGTTCCGTAAATTTCTTATCTGGCAGAGGATTGTGCCTCTGCTTAATTTTAAATATGAATAAAGATATTGGTGTTCTTGGCATTGACTGTAAGCAGAAGAATTTTTAGGGCTTTTTAGACTACAATTTAGGGTTGTTTAAAGTATATTTAGGAAGATGGAGGATATTTTTAGGCTCTATAAACCTTTTATAGATAAGAATGCATTGCTTTGTAGATACGGCTTTTTAGACTATAGGTTTAGGGCTGTTCAAAGTAAATTTAGGAAGCAGCAAGCTATTTTTAGGATCTATGAACCTTTTATGGGTAAGAATGCACTATCCAATACAGCTTAATTGATTTTTGATATGTGTAACTGAATAACATCTAGTCTTTAAAAAATCATTAAAACAGCGAGGAACCTGAATAATTGTAATCTGACATTATATCTGTGTGTTGGGTTTGTGTGTGTGGGGTGCATTTTTGGTAGTGGGGGAAGGGGCTATAATGATGGTCCCTGTGAGAAGCTTTGCAAAGCTCCCCTGGCTCCAAGGTAGATCTGCCTCCAGCCCAGGCTGAGTCAATTAGCAATAGGGAAATTCCTCTTCTAATTAATATTTATGTAGGGAAGAACTGTTTTGAAAAGAAGAAGAAGAAGAAGGAGTGAAGCATGAGGGAAGATGATTGACCTGAACAAAAGATGACCATCATCCAAAACAAAAAAGAAAGCATCATTGTCATGAGGAAGGAGGAGCGGGATGACAGAGAACCTCAGACACCCAGATCAACATGCATGAAGAGTAGAATGAGGTCCACTGCAACCCATGGAAGTTCAACGACAGAGCAGATATCCACGTGTAGGCCATGGAGAACTCCACGCCAGAGCAGAAAGCTGTGCCCAAGGGTAGTTGTGACTTGGAGTGCCAATTTGATGATCAAGGAGACCTCTGGAGCGGGGGGAAGAGGTGCACTGAACCAGAGGCCCATCTGCAGCCTGTGGACTTTCCCATACCAGAGCCGAGAGCTGTGCCTGAAGAGGTCTGTGACTCCACAGGAAGCTCGCTTTAGAACACTTTGTTCCTGGACTCTTTCAGCCGGCAGGAGGGACCTCATGTTGGGAAGAGTGGCAGAGATGAACTGACTGCAACCCCAATTCCCTGTCCCCTGTGCCACTGGGTGGGAAGAAGGTAGAGAAGTCAGGAGCAAAGCAGTTTGAGACCAGGAAGAGGGATAGGTGGGGGGAAGGTGTTTTAAGATGTAGTTGTTACGTCTTGTTATCCTACTCTGATTGGTAATGAATTAAATTTATTTTTTCTTCCCCAAGTTGACTCTGTTTTGCCCGTGGCCATAATTGGTGAGCGAGCCCTCCCTGTCCTCAGTTTGACCCATGACCCTTTTGTTGAGTTTTTCTCCTTATCTCACCAGGTGGGGGAGGGAGTGAGTGCAGGACCGCCTGGTCTTGCCTGTGGGTGAAACCACCACAATCTGTCTCTGCATCCTAAAGTACTTTATTCCCTACTTCTCTGTACTTCCTCCCAAGCAGGCAGAAGCATTACTTTCTGATTTGGCAGACAGCCTCTCTGGTGTTTATTGCAAACATGTTTCATTAAGGAGTGAACAATTAATTTTAGTCAGGAAAATTATGGGTGGTTCTCTGATCCGTAATTTCATATTAGTAAAATATAATATTGACATATAAAAAGTCATGTCTTCAGGCATTTTTTTATCATTATATAAAATACAACCTTACCTCCAAAAGACATTCATGGTAAAGTAATACAGAAATTCACCAGAGCATGTAAGTAGTTTGGGAAAATACTTATAGAATGGAAAAAACTGTGAACAGATTCTTCTGCATCTGTGTTTATATCAAAGTGCTGTAAATAAATGTAGGATACATCAATTCAAATATGCCAGTTTGGCAGCACGCAGCATGTAGAGCACTAGTTTCAAATCAAGTTCAGCTGATGTTGCAAGGAGTCAGTCACAGCATAAAGTTGTCACAATAACAGGGCAATTAAACAAACCTATAGATCTGATGTCCAGTCAGGTCAAATGGTAGAGAAGGGAAACCTTTACTTAATCTTTTTTTAAAAAAGTGAGCTAGAAGATACTGAGTTAATTCCTCTGCAGAGTTTGAAAATCTCTGTATGCAAAGATCAGAAAATGCTGTTTCCAAAAGGGAATAAATAACTCCTTTGACGTCAGCGAAAACAATTTGTTTTTCTCCAGACTCAGAGTGTCATGACAATCTTTTGAGAGGAGGATATCCTTTGAAAAGAAGGATAAATAAGCTCTACCTCAGCGTTTAACTGCTACTGCCACATTACTTTTGGCTGAACCAGTCGATGAAAAGGGCTGAAAAGGATTGATTCTTGATGTATGAGTAGTTGTGCCCTGCTACAGCACCCTGCTGCACAGAGCCAGGTTTGGGCTAAACCATTTAGTCCGAGGAAAGAGATCAGTGCATTGCATGGGCCAGGTGCAGCAGGTTTGGGTCAGCTTCTTGGATTCATTTTGCTACCTGTACAGAGTACCATATTGAAGTAGGGTTTACCTACTGCAGGTTTAAAGCTATCTTGGATATGTCTTAATTAACTGGTGGTCACAGTGACTGGAATTCATCCTTGACCGGACATTGACATCTGCATCTGAGCTAATCACTTGGCGCTCCCTAGGTTATTAGTCTCCATTATAGTCAGTGGAGAAAAATGGGCAGTTTCAGAGCACAATTTATTTTATGCTAAAGTAGGCACTGGAGATTGGTGAGATGAATCACATGCTGTGAGTGCCTCTTTCAGTCTGTCAATTAAAGCAGCCTAGGTGTGAGCATTGACCCTCAGGACTTCTCAAGGCAGGTGAGACAAATCTTCCCTCCTAGGCTGCAGAATGAATGTGCTTAGGACAGAAGGGTACCTCCTGTAATGTCAGAGTAGATAAGCCTTTGATTTCAGGACTAGTGAAGGACATTGCTATATTTCTGTTAAGGAAGTTAGTTTTCCTCAGTGGGCAAGGCACTAGGTTGTCTGTTGGAATGTATAACCTACAGTACATCAAATGTGCTGACACTGGGAATCGAGAAGGCATCACTAAAGATTAATGTTTAGATGAGGTACAGAGCAGTTCAAGTCATACTCCCTTAGGCTCCTCAAATCTCATTAACCAGCAAATAGGTGTGAAACAGTCTCATACAGTCAAGTACAGACTAAACAGAAAGAGAAAATAATTAATATGTCAAAGAAAAGAGGAGCTTTGAGTTTAAATTTCCATTACATAACTTTTTATACCTTTTCCTGAAGCATCTGAAGCATTGGTGTGGCCTCACCTTGACTATTGCTTGCAGTTCTGGGCCCCACAATTAAGAAGAATGTGAAGGTCCTTGAATGCGTCCAGAGGAGGGCAACAAAGTTGGTAAAAGAGATGAAAGGCATGTATTATGAGGAGTGGCTGAGGACTTTGGGCTTGTTGAGTTTGGAGAAAAGGAGGCTGAGGGGAGACCTCATTGCTCTCTCCAGCTTCCTGAAGAGAGGAAGTGGAGGGGGAGGTGCTGATCTCTTCTCCTTGGTATCCAGTGCCAGGATGCGTGGGAATGGTTCAAAGCTGCAGCAGGGGAGGATTAGACTGGATGTTAGGAAGCATTTCGTTACTGAGAGAGTGGTCAAATACTGGAACAGGCTTCCTAGAAAGGTGGTCAGTGCCCCAAACCTGTCAGTATTTAAGAGGTGTTTGGACAATTCCTTTAATAACATTCTTTAACTTTTGGTCAGCCCTAAATTGGTCAGGCAGTGGGACTAGATGATCGTTGCAGGTCTCTTCCAACTGAAATATTCTATTCTATTCTATTCTATTCTATTCTATTCTATTCTATTCTATTCTATTCTATTCTATTCTGCTACTGGAGACAAGATCCTGCACAACAATCACAGATAGGCCCAGGATGAGGAGGTCAG
>NW_010340430.1:10616-39480 GCF_000700745.2 Antrostomus carolinensis
AAAAATTCTTCTCTTTCTGGGTTCAGCTGTATCTTCACCTCCCAGCCTGATTGCTAAGGCCGAGTGAAGCTAAGGTCATAGACATATGACTTCAATCAAGCAGGGTCTTAGACTAAGGCAACTTTTGGTGTTTAACCCTGCTTAGGGTAAAGACAATAACAAATGAGAATTGTTTCTTGGTACTGGAAAATAAAACTCCACATTTCTTTATAGTAGTAAATATTTCAGGGCCTTTAAGTCTGCTACGTCTCTTTAGATTCAGCTCACTTTTCTGTATTCAAAGGCTTCACTCTGATAAATTTCTAACAGTGTAATTCCTGACAAAATGTGCAAGATTGCTTCTCAGTTCAGCATGTGTTGCTTTGTGCAAAAGCAGGAGGATTCCTGTTTCCCATGGCTGAGCAAGGCGTCTCAGCAATGTTCCTAAGAGCCTTTATTCCTGTTACTCCACGTTCAAACCCACATGGCTGTGCTATACTGATCCTGCACTTGTTAAACCAGCATATCTGTCTCACTGATAATTTACTACCCTAATTTGCCTCAGAGGAGTAATGCTGCCATTACTTAAAAGTAACCTCCTTTTCCTGCCCCTCTCTCTCACTCCTCTCTTTCGTCCCCTGCTTTTCTCTCCCCACTACTTACCCAGCAGTCAGCCATTCCCAGAACCCTGCAGCATCAGTTATCATTAGAAGAGTTTCAATGTGTTTGAGAGTAGTCTATCTTACTTGGAGACTTATTTACAGAACAGCTGAAAAGATTGCATTCAACAGACTGGTTTATGTTCCTTCCATACTTTCCTTCCTCCCTCTATATAGTTTGTTGTATTTAAAAAGGTAGTGGAGCAAAACAGTCTTAACAGGTTGTTTTTGAGCTGGTTGCTTCAAGTAGGCCAAACCTGGGAGAAGAGTAATGAAAAACAAAAACTGTGTTTTTGTTATTTTCATTAAATCAAACAGGAATATGGGCAAGTGCCTGCAATATGGACAAATGCGTGCAAATTTCTGGTTTTCAGAAACAGTAATTCTCACAAGATTTTATACAGAAGTGATAAACTCCCTTGTTATACATTAATAAAGATTGACCACTGGTTCTCTAAGAAAATCACTTTCATTTGACATTTGCTCATGTTTAATTCAAAGAAAATTATTTGAGGTTATAAAATGCTATGTTTGTTATATATTTTTATACTGATTTATGTCAGAACATTTTGATAATTTCTGAGAAAGGTCTGCCTGTGTTTAGAGGCTTACTATTTTATCTCTAAATTCAGATGTGCATCTCTATATACTGTATGCACTCTCTCCTAGAATAACAGAAGGAGATATCAAATGGTCTCTTTTATCAGCTGAAGCTTTGATGGCCTGTATTCATCAGCAACATTTAAGTCCTGAAGACTTCCGGCAGGTGATTTTAAAAAGTCTTTAGGTTGACTCTGATCCTCTTACATTCACAGCATGACATATGCCATTGGAACACAGTTTGCAAATGTGTTTCTAAAATTATTTGAGGTATGTTTTTATTTTTCCTCAGCTGTAAAACTGAATGCCTTCACTACCACATGGCTAGTTCTGCACAGACGGCCATCAAGATTTATTAAAAATAGCATAAAAGAGCTTGCTGTATACTAAAATAAGCAAAGTATTCAGTCTCCTTCATCTTGGTACTTTGCTGGACAAAAGCGATTAATGGGTCTTATTAGGAAGCTAAAAGAAAATCACTTCCTCGATAGTTTAAAGGTGTCAAATATTTGAGATCTTACAGTTTGATGAGATATCAGTTTTTGAATTCTGATACTTAAAAAAATAGTAATAAAAAAGAATAACTCGTTCAAAATAGAACCTTATTCTCTGAGGTCTTGACTCAGTGTAATGATTCAGGGAAACCAGCAATTTTAATGAGAAAAATTTGGAACAGCTTTATATTTTAATAACAAGTCATTAAAAACTTTAGAATTTCAGCGGGCTGCACAGGAGTGGACCCATGAGCAGAGGGCAGCAAGGATGGGTGTAACAGTAATGAGTTTTCCTTATGTTTTTTCAATCTTTATCCATTCTCATATTCTATATACAGACCAGAAAGTCACAGAATAAATTAATATGTTTAATAATAGCATCATATCACGGACAATTACTCCAAAAAGCCCAAGTTAAAATGTCATGTTGAAAGAGGGATTGAAATATTTTTAAAGGAGTGAGTTGACTTTTTGCTATATTAAATTAATAACTTGTCCTAGGCTTTTGATAAAATGCTGAAGAATGTCTTGAGTCTTGTTGACTTCACATATTCATTGGTGAACAACCCTAATGTTGTAACCCAAATTCATTCAAATCTCATTTGCTTGCCTAACTGAAGCAATTTAGATAGATAGATGCTTCAAATCTTTCCTGAAGGGGCTATTGTGGTGATGTCCAGGACTGAATCAGAGGTGAAATATTGTATCTACATGAGGGGTTGGCCCTGAAGGTTAGGCTGAAAGTTACTGTAAAGGCCAAACATGAGGTCAAACACAAAGAAAAATATAATTTTGGGGGCTTTCTCTGATAGGGCTGAGCATGTACCTTTTGCAATATTATTGTGTTCTTAGGAAAGAAATATTACTTTTCTATTAACATCAAAATCATGCTTTTAATTTTCTGAAGAGGACTTTGAGAATCAAAGTCGTTTGATCTAATGACAGAAGATTTTAAATGCTGCACTGAAAATGTAGCACCTGCTGCAATACCTAGAAAAAGAAGTCACATCTTTTATTTCTGACAGTCAGCTGCACCTTTAGAGAGAAACTACTGCATATTCCTATAATGAGGGACAAAAAGGGAAGAAATATCACATTCAGAACTGGTGTGAAAGAAATAGATTCACAAGTGAGTCTTGGTCTGCAGTATTTTGCTGAGAGTCACAGCCTATGGCTGCCTATAAGAAAAATGTCATTTAAAAAATCAAGAGGTTCAAGAGGTGAACTATGAATGCCAGTGTAGATGCTTGCATGGCTGTATTGCCATGTCAAAGGGAAAAAGGTATTAGGTAATTCTTTTGAAAACCAAGACTTTTCTGAGCAAAAAACACAATAGGAGTGTAGTTGCTTGATTAGATTGCTACCTCAAACAAATTTGGATGAACAGTGTGCTTCCTCAGAGCAGAAGCTGGAATGAAGGGTTTTAGAAATATTAGACTAACATTTTACCAATGTTGATAGCATCAGGTATTTCTGAATGTTATCAAATTCCAAACTAAGACATCTTATACTCTGAGACAGAGTGAGGTTGCTAGGGACCCCTGTGAATTTATTTTGTTAATGTGCACATTACAGGATTATCTGGGTGTATAATTTCCAAAGAAATGTCAAATTAATAAACTCCAGATCTGTCAGAGGCATTAAATTTCCAATGCTTCTTCACACTTATTTTATCTGAGGAGAAAGTGAGTTTTAGTAAACATTGAGGGTGATTCAGTCTTTCTGAGTAAGTTACAATCAGAAGTGAAAAAAATCTTCCCCTCAAAAATATTTTCTTAAAATGACATTTCAAAAATAACAAGAATAGTGAAAGATAGAGAAACTCTCTTAGGCTGGGAAGCACAAACAGGCTGTGAGGGGAACTTTTACTTGAGTCATCCCTAACACTAGTTACTCAAGGCGTGATGCAGTGACCACAGTTCAGCATTGGTTCTGGCAGCAGTGATATTTCTAGCAGGGAGATATCATCCTCTTTTAACTCTGAGCAACTGTTTCTGCACCAGGGTTTTGGTTGTGAGGGATCTAAACATAAATTTTTCTGATATATATTTCCATATTATTTTCTAGCAATTTTCTCATTGTGCGTAGATGCAGACTGTGTGTATGTGCCAAAGGACACAACAGAGGCTTAAAAGAGCAGAACTAAACAAAATACACACAGTATAGGTTATCCAGGAAAACCTCAAATAGCAGAGGCTAAAGTAGAGATTGGAGCTGGAAGTATTCAAGCTTGCCTCCACGTTTGTTCCAGTATTTCCATGGCAACTGGGTGCTATAAAAAGATTCTCGCTAAATATATTGCTTATGTTCTTTTCTTGCTTTATATTTTTGTCTTCTGGTTATCAATTCCTATTAAAAAGTGTCTGCCATGATGTTTTATTTATTTACACTTATGCAAGTGGCTTTATATTTATTTTGTTATTATTAGTGGCATCAATTTTAACTGCTCACATTACAAGAGAAGATTGAAAGGAAGATGATGAGTCTATGGCAAATAAAAATGTAAACTCTGACATTGAAAAACTAAAAGTCAAGGTGAGTATGTATATCAGTAAGTATCAGATACAGATGTTTTTGTTCATACAGATTTATTTTTCATGCCCAGTCTGCCATTTGCTGTTAACTGTCCTATATGATCCTAGCTTAGCTTCTATTCAAATATAGTAAGACAAATCAGATGTGGCAAAGAGTTTCCCCTTTCAGTGCCCTGCACTGCATGTGAGAGCCTGGATGCTTCCAGGCAGGCAGCAAACGGCTGCAGTGTAAGACGGAAGTGACACATTCAAGGGATACATTGTGTTTTTTATCTGCTAACAAAACAGGTCCACTTGTGTGCCAGGGGTTAGCTAATGAACCACCACTGCTTAGATGGGAAGCATCCAACCCTGCACAAACATCAGACAACATCACATTCTGGGGATGAAAATTATTTAATGAAAAAAAGAAGTCTGGAGTCCCACTCTGCAGTGGAAGGCAGCCAAACCCATCACAGGCAGGAGACACTCTCCCCTTTCTCTCATGCAAGTTATCAGTGCTGTGCATGACTCAACTAGCTTGATATACAGAGACTAGTTACAGGACCCATCACCTAACTTTCTCCTTCATATCACTGGATCTGGGATGTCAGTGACAAATTTATTCACTGCTTTACATGCAAAGAAGAGGACATACATGAGTTGGCAAGGCAGGCTCCAGTGTCTGTTTTATCCTGCAGCTGAGCAATGATGCGGCACAGGCAGGGGAAGATGATACTAACGTTGGCAAAATAAGACTACTCACTTATCAGCTGGAAAAAAAACCCAACCAACTGGCTTCCTGTAGTACCAGCAGTCAAATGGCAGCCAGAAAGAAAAGGTCCAAAGTTTCATAATCTGTGAAGGGGAAGGGAAGAGGATAGGATGAGAAATTTGGACAGCACTGCTCTACTGTGATTAAGTACCTTGGCCCTTCACATGTTTGAAGAATTTGTTGGGAGTTTATCAACTCTGTGCCAAAAAAAGAACACGTATTCAATTGAAAGAAACCCTGTGAGTGTGTGTGTGTGTGTGTATAAACCACCATGATTTTTTAAAATTCACATAGAACTGGGAAAGTCATGAAAAAATAGACAAACTTGCAGAGGAATATGACTCCTAAAAGGATGAAAAGTGACCCTTCAATTTAATACTACACACCATATTCCATAATAACAGAACAAATACAAATAAACTATGTTGTAAAGATTTGATAATGAGAAGATGGTGAGAAGGTCCCAAAAATAATTCCACAGATTTTTTCAGCTTTGAGTAGGGCCTAGATTTTCAGAGAATGTGGAAGTAAGGCTCAAACAGTGGAAAAACCTCAGGTAATGCCTTGTTATTCACTATTCTTTTTGAGTGAGTCCAACACCATCTATTCTTCTGCAAAGGCATAAAACCATAATGTAAGTAAGATGATCAGCCATTTATTATGAATAATTAATAATAGATGTTGTGATTATCATCGTGTGAATAATCTTCAGACTCAGAAACTGAACTGTTTTTGTTGAACCATTGGATAAATTAAAAGGGACAACATTCTTGAGCAAAAAATAGCATTAAAATAAGGACTATTTTGTGAATGATTTAAGAAAAGTAGCTTGAGAAAATTTTCCCTATCCTTCAGTCATGTTTGCCATTTGCAGGAGAAATGAATTTTGACCAAGATGGTGGACCTACCCATCTGGTTCTGGTTTAGACATTTTGACTGCATGTATTCCCTTACTATTTAAAATGCCAGAAAACTACTACTCCTTTCTGTTGCTAGGGTTCTTCAGGAAGCTTGTTTGCCTTTTCAGGTGCCTCTTGGGCATCTATCCCTTACCTGAAGCACCGTACTTTTCCAGTAGGTTTGCTGTGGAAATGAGATGTGCTCCTAGTAACCACCCACAATGCTCAAACCCACATTTCTCATTGTGCCACCAGATCAAGTCTAGCTCTTCAGCAGCTGTCATGTGTAGTGAGGAGTTTAGCTTTTGGCTGGTTTGCAACAGGGATCTGTCAGACATCTCATTTCATTCAGTCACTGAAAGAGTTTATTCCCTTACATACACAGCAGAAAACTAGTGTTCACAATCACTATGGAAATGCAAAGTATGTTGTAAAATCTGAAAAGATTAAATTACTGTAAGGCCCTAATGCAGTAAAATACTTTAGAACATAATTCAGCAATATCCATTCCAAGTTATTAATAGGAACTTTAAGTTAGCCAACCAAGTGCCTAGATTTTTTTTTTTTAAAGCATTCTCAGAAATTTTGTTTTCTGATTACATATTTCAGCCAGATGAAGCAACTCAGCTTTAAATGTAAGGTTGAAGAATTTACAACCAAACTAATAGCCAAGTTTTTCTGAAGCATTTTGAATATACACTAAATTTGAATGGTTTCACTCCACACTAGCAAATAATCTAAAGAAATATTCCTAATAAAAGTCTCAGTGGACATGAATGAGATGAGAGTCAGTGTCCAAGAGCAGAAATAAAATCTCACAGACAACTGACTTAATTAAAATAATAAGTAATGTAATTAGTGTGATCAAATGTCCACCTAATTCTGTTTTTCATGGGACTTAATATAATATGCAGAGGTCTTTTTATTCTTCTTGCTTTAATTTAAAGGATATTATTATATAAATCAACAATTACATTATTGGAAAGAAAAATACATAAATTAATATCCTGCAATGAACCCCAGTGATGGTTGAAGATAGGAATAAGCGATCTAAAGTCTTGCGGTAACCACTGTTCTAACAAAGGGAGCTGGGATGGTTACCATGCACAGTCTTGCCCTTACCATGTCCTATACATTTTGGAGGAATATAGAAATGTTATGAGCCTTTCCTCAATCTTTGTGTTCTATTTTCATGCTAGAGCACCTTGACTTCCTAATACAAAATTTACTTACTTTGCTAGAGTTCTGACAGGCTTAGAGATTGTATGAAAGTGAAGAAGAGGTAGTGAAGATTGTGGTCTCAGGGATAAAGGTAGGTACTTGCCGTGGCAGTTCCTAGCCTCTCTGAAGCCGGGATGTGCCATAGCATAGCATTACCCCAGACTTTCTTCATGTATGAAGAAGAAAGTGTTGCAGTTCAGCAGCAGTTCTGTTTAACAGGAGGAAACCCTTCTGCCAGGTTGACCCCCTCACGGCTATTGTCTAGCTATCCTCCGCTGCTGGCATAGCAAAAAAATCAGCTGAAGCAGAAGATTTAGCTTTAAAGGGTGCCACTAGTTTTGAGGTCAGTGGTATCCACCCAGCTAGCTTTTCACAAAACAAATTGCTGCTTTGCAAGTCTCTGAAATGGATAGTCTTAGGAGGAGTACTAGCAAATTAGCAGAGAAAGACAGATAAAAGTGATTTTTACTGTAAATGGCTTGTATTACGTGTGTTCCATTTTCAAAAGAGAGTAATTTATCCTATTTTATGTTAATCAGAACAAACCAGAACCATGACTTTCTTCAGACTTAACTTTAGTGTTTCTAAACCAAATACACACTACACAACTAATAGTGAATTTTCAACAGGCACTGATTGTGCAAGATTGAAGACTTTACTTCCCTGGAGTAAATTCCATACCAGTATACTCTTTACTTCCACAGATTGACTGTAGGGTGGACAACATGCGCTAAGGAATACAAATCTTCTAAATAGGAACTCAGCATTTTTTAATCAAGTGTGTGCAACAATAATATCCCGCAGACAGGTGACGTTGGGTCCTCCACTGCATCAAAGGAGATGAACCAGTTTGCTCAGTCTGATAGTAGGCCTACAATGACATGTTGATGTGTGGCTGGGAATTCTCTCAGCTTTAGTAACCTGAAGCTTAAGCTTCCAACATGAGTAAATAAAAGAGAGAGAGATGTTTTTCTTGAGTGATTCAGGCTACCTGGAGACAAGTAGGGTTAATTACCCTCAGATATGCTTCTCTCTCTCCTTGGCTGCGTATGGAGTCTTAAATGATAAACATAGACCAACTTCCTAACCTTTAGGTGACCAGTCACACTACTGTGTAATCAGGATCATAACAGTCATTCTGAGAGGGCTCTTTCAGACTTAATCACTCCCTGGCTAGGACTGGAACTGGTTTATTTAGTTAATTTAAAAAATATTATTATAATTTAGCAGCAAAAACCATATACTTGTAAGTAAAGATGAACAGCATGATGTTTGTGACTTTTCATTTAAAGCATTGCCAAAACTTTAGATAATGAAATAATAACTATGCAAGATTTGTTGTACTTCAGCTCATACAGAAGCAGCATGCGCAGTGCAACAGCTCCATTAAAAAGTGCCAAAAAGAGTCATTATGTTAATTATTATGTTAATAAGCTACCCACCCCCACAGTTTAAAGGCATATTTAAGGATATTTAGGCCAGGCTAATAAAACATAGGAATGGACCTATGTTGAAACTTTGGTTGCATTAGTTAATAACATGTTTGTAAAGCACTAAGATTAAAACAACTATGTTGAACATTGGACATTTTCTGTCTTGTCTTTTCCCTCTAATTATAATTTACATGTATTCATTAAGAGTCGTTTTTCTTACTCAGCAACTGATCATCTGGAGTGGCTTTACTGCAAAAGTTATTCTTCACAATTGTTATTTTAAAAATCCTGATAATTAAAAGTGGCCTTCAAAGATCATACAGTATTGGTGCCATGTGTTTTTCAACAGTCACTGTCAAATGGTCTTCTGTGTCAACTGGTTTATACCAGAGTCTTTCTTCGGGGATTCTGTAGTGTTATTTATTTTGAAATTTATTCTAAAAATCAGAACCTGCTTAAATGTCCAGCTGTCCCTTATCTCCCTTTCTTATTGGAAAAACAAATCCAAAGACACGTGCTGTCAAGCAGTGTTGTGCCTGTCAAAGGACCAGCTCAGCTGCTAGCTAAAGCTTTGACTTATGCCCAGAAAAACAACTCAGAAATGCTCATTTCAGCACAGAGGACTCTTCAGAGCAAGTCACACTCTAGGAAAGCTGGCATCGTCAGGACAGGAAGTGCAGAGCCAGGAGTGACCAACTTTTGAGGGACAAAGGCACACAGGAGCCTCCACACAAGCTAGGACTTGAGTCAGGAAAATGACAGACCAAGAGAGCCCTACAAAGGCAAAAGCAGCAAGGAGGGGGTGAATAAAGATCGCTTTTTCACTGGCAGTATGGGAATAATGAGACATGAGGTGAGCTAGCAGGGAGTAAGTCCCTTTTGGGACTACTCATGCTAACAGTTAAAAAGACATTTCTAAATGAACCCCAGTATGGTGCCTCTATGGCTGCCTTTATGTTTTTTATTCTAATTTTCCCCTCCAAGTTTTACCAGCAAATCTATTCTGAGCAACAAAATAGTCACAATCAGAATCTGTTCCTCCAGGTGTTGCTGGACGTTAGTGTTTATATCATGAAGGCCATGGGAGAGGAGGTAGGTTTCTGTTAGTGGTCCAAGCAAAGGCATTGCTACTGGAGAGCAAAATCTAAAGGAAAAACACCAGAATACCAGCATTTGGTCAGTTGATACATTCAAACTTCTGTGTTGAATTTAGTTATATCTCCTTTTTTGGAAAAGAAATAGAATAATGTATAATACTTGGTTAGTAATTTATTATGTACATTGATACTTACGATGTAAACAGGGCTTGATGCTCAGTATACATAATGTTTGAATTTAAATGTAACTTAATGTCTCAGTTTGCTGCTATCAATTCAGACAGGAGCAGGATCCATTTATTGTAGTAAAAGTGGTATTTATCCACTTTTTTCCAGTTTTGCATGTTCTTATTTGATCTTGGAAGCAGCTTGAGTTAAGCTTCTGATTTACAAATCATGTTTAACCACTTCTGCGATATGCCTTGTACTGAGCTGAGGAGCCTGTGGGAATTCTGTTCTGTTGACTCTGAATTTTTACAACTCAGAATAAAATTAATCTCTGTCTAACAACAATTTTCAAACTGCCTCATGTCAGAGGATCTAAGTGGTGTAGTCCTTTTTCTTTTCAACCAGACAAGAACAATAAGCAGCAGTCAGCATAAAACAATACACATTTTCAAATATTTTCAGTATTTTTTTTTAACTAAACCTGCTGTGTTCAGTTAATGCAAGCTGTAGAGTAGCTTCTTCCATTCCTAAACCAAGAAGAGTGTCTGCAGTACTTGTTCAAAAGAGATACATTGCTTATTATCACATCTGGAGGCAGGGGTACATGTCATGGAAAAGTTCTGTCCATTATTAGAAATGTCAGAAACTACCCTCTGGTTTTGTTTGTTTGTTTGTTTGTTTTCCCAAAACTTGAGGGCTCATTGTTGTACTCTGTATTTCAAAACCTAATCCCTGCATATCTCTGAAGGTCTGACATCTTCAAGATAAAAGTGCTTGGAATTAGCAAGTGAAGACAGTTTAAGGTCTCAAAACTATTCTCAGTAAAAGTAAAATCATCATTATTATTATTAATGACACCTGGTGTGTTTCTATGCATTCAAATTACAAGTTAACATATTATGTCTTTTATATGCCTCCAAAGTGTGTCTCTGCCCAGTGCCACTAGGTCCATCACATCACCAGAAGCCTTTATTTTACCTTTTGGAGCACTCTTCCCCTTGTTGATGGCTGCAGCAGATCCCATCTCCCTGCCCTCTCCGAAGGCAGCTGGCGCCTGGCTGCAGCGCTGAGCTGTTCTGCACAGCCTGGACACAAACCTGGCACAGCACTGCTGCAGCAGTGTTAATAAAGTGCCACCTTCTGATTGCTTAAAGATGTGCATCCCACACTGCTAGTTTCTGAAGCCCCCTGAATAGAAAACCCACTGGCTAAATGCTGTTGTTTGCCTGTCTGGAAAAATTCACGGGACCTTCGGTGACAGAAGCATCTAGATTTGGATAGTGGGGAATCCTTTCTTTAGATGCAAGGCTGTTCAGAAATAACAAACTGACAAAATTTTGAGTTGTATTTAAAAGATTCCTGAGTTCTTATAGGATCCTCAAGGTTCAGGAACATTTCTAAAGTCCTGTATGAATTTATGGCTCTGTTATTTTTGCTGAATTATCCTAAGTTTGTAATTATTGAAATTTTAATATATTTCCTTTCTGAACTTGTTTGCCATTATGATTTCATGAAACAACAGTGGTTGAACAATGAATCTGTAGGACCACCCTCTACCAAAGGTGTAAAGATTTTCTTCTCTGTGGTCAGGATGAAGGTGAAGGAGTGGGGTTCTCACTGGACATCATCTCTGCTTCTCAAGTAGAAGTTCCTACATTCTATTGTTCCTGTAGGTAAAGTAGTTTCATACAAATCCATCCTCCTCATTAAGCCTCTCATGGAAAAAATAATAAGAACAGGAAAATTTTGCTTTAGATTCTGTAGGTAAGGGTAAGCTTTAAAATGAGCCATGCCTAAGAGCTTATTTGTAGCAAATTATATGGTGGGTTTGAGCTATTAGCATGTGCTAGAAGTTGGTAAATTTTCAGATGCGTGCTGCTTACCTGAAACTGCAAATAGTACAATATGATACCAAGTATAAGCATTCTAATAAAAAAATACAATCAACTACAAACAAACACCACACACTTCTAAATACATACAGTGTTTCAAGTTCATTTTTGAAACTGGCAGTTTCTGTGCCTCATTCCTTTCAAAGACTGTCTTTTAAAATAACCTTGACAGGAAATTTCTGTTTTCTGTCCTTCTCCTCCCAGGAAAGAAGGTTGCAGCTATGTACACCTCTAGAGGGCTGTTCCACTGTAAGGACTGTGGAAGGGGCCAGCTGTGTGGCTGTGGGGAATTTGGAGTAACCCAGCTTTGTCACCAGAGGAGGAAAGCTGTTCAGTTCAGAGGTGCCAGGCATTTTTTGATGCCTTTTTGGGTTTAGCAAGAAAACTTTTGTCCTCCCTTGCCATTCCCAGAGCTTCTTCTCCTCTTGGCCCTCCAGAGTTTCTAGTTTGTGGTTTGATGGTCTTGGCCATGTGAAGATTTGGGGATGTGTGTTCCTGGGGACTGGTCAGCCCTGACAACACCCTCCACCTTCTTTTACCATTCCCAAATATCTGCAGAATCAGATCTTTTTTTCTCAAGGTTATAGCTTATGGTACATATGTGCATTTCACTAACACATATATGAGTTGATAGGCTCTTCTATAAAGTGCAATGCCATGGGCTAACTCTTGTCCAAAATGACATTTCTATGTTTTTTGGTTTAACCTTTAGATTCCTTGTGTGTAGCCCAGTCACACACAGCTCACAGACATACTCCTTGCTTATAGTCCTCTGCCTCATTGTTTGGTCTATAAATGGACTGTTCTTTCAGAAGCCCAAAAGCAGTGGCAAATGGACATGCTCTTTCCTGTGGCTACAGGTGGCATCTGACATATTAAAAAAAAAAAACAAACAAGAAAACCAGCTGTTGAAATGCCCTGCTGTTCTCCTGTAAGCACATGTACCCCTCACAATGGAAAGCAGTGTGCCTTTTGGACCTGTGTTTATCCCAAATACATTGTCAGTGAAATTGCTATTCTTCCATTCAATCATTTAGCTCTCAAGTTCTTCCAGGTAAAACAATCTTTTGTGAAGATATTGTTTCTAAAAGCAGGAGCATAACACCATTCCGTGTCCTCTAACAGCACTTCTAGCAAGAGTCCTCTTGTCATTCTGTGCTTGCAAACAAATTCTCTCTTAGTTGCAGCTGTAGAAATGCATTACAGTTGTATGAAGAAATATGTACATAGTACTGAATCCCTTCCAGTCTAGTTTTCTAGGGAAACTTGCCCTAAGAATTAAAAGGATGAACTGGGAAACAGTGTATACCATACCAGAGCATTTAATTGTTAAGGCTTTCTGTAAAAAATGAAAATTTTCAGCCAATAAAAAGGGAAAAAAAATTCTTTTTAGAAAAGCTTTCTTTGATAGTGAGTCTAGTTCAGTATTATCAGTGTGCCCTGTTCTGGGCTCCCCAGTACAAGAGAGGTATCAAGTAGAATGAGAGTCCAACAAAGGGACACAAAGATGGCTAAGGGATTGGAGCATCTCTCTTATTAGGAAAGACTGAGAGGACTGGGACAGATTGTTCATCCTGGAGAAGAAAAGGCTCAGGGGGATCTTATCAGCGTCTGCAAATATCTGAAGGGAGAGTGCAAAGAGGATGTAGCCAGGCTCTTTTCAGCAGTGCCTAGTGACAGGACAAGACGCAATGGGCACAAAGTGAAACACAGGAGGTTACCTCTAAACATCAGGACTCACTTTTTTCCATGAGGGTGACTGAAAACAGCACAGGTTGCCCAGACACACCCTGGAGTGTCCATTCTTGGAGAGATTCAAAAGCTATCTGGAGATGGTCCTGGGCAACTGGCTCTTGGTGATCCTGCTTTGCGCAGAAGTGTTAGTCCAGATGCCCTCCAAAGGTCCCTTCCAACCTCAACTATTCTGTGATTTTATGATAAATGAGACAGTGTCTTGCATTTCAAAATGTATACTGTAAATCCTTTTTTCCCACAGCTTGTTATTGTCATGATTCAGTCTTTTTTGCCTGCAGCAAAGAGGGGGTTAAAATAAACCTAAGAGGTGTGAAGGGAACATTTATTCAGACAGGCTATTACATTCAAGTATATAAAGAAATGTCCAGAGTCATCTAGAATCACTCAGTTTCTGGAAAAAAACCCAGAATGCTCTACCATCACTTTATATAAGATCAACTTTTGTAAGAGAGATGTCCAAATGATCAGTGCCTGCTTTTAATGTGCAAATTGCTGAGCAGAGTTATGCCCATATAAGGACACCCATCTGAATCAGAGCTAAATCAATTGAAAGAAGCAGGTGGGCTTTCCTCATGAAAACAAGGAAGGTTCTGATGTTCTCACAGGTTTCAGAATGAGAAATTTTCATCATGACCATGCTATCCTGAAAAGGAAAAAAAAGTTATGACCTCCAGAAACATTATTCTATTATGTAGGCTAACTGATAAATTACAAAGTCCAGATGTGGAAGAGAATGAACTGAGTACATTGAAAAGAGAGTTAAACATTCATTAATAAACATTGGTGTTTACAGTCCGGATGCCAATTATTTTTGACCTGACCTGTGTATCCTGATTATTTTCCTCCTCTTTTTCTCATACCTTTTGAACATTCAGGTCTGACCCAAGAACTTGCTTACAAGTTCCTACTAAGTATCAAGGCAATATTAAACTTTCCTGAGTAAGCCTAGTGCTACTTTGTTCTTTATTACAATTAAATCAATTTCAATAGTTCCTGATCCTGTTTTTTTATGGGATTTTTAAGGAAGCCAAAGTAGTGAGGAGTATTGTAGCCTTCATATAAAGTAACAGCTAAAAGACTATGGTCAATATTTGTGGCTTATTTGCGATTATGTCTAGCAACAAAGCAAAAAGTGTGAAAGATAGTAAGCATGTACATGATTAATTAATTACTGTGTCTCCTATGGATCTAGTTATTGTGAGTCACCTCTTTCCTTCTACAATCTTGTACATTAACAATAGACTAAAACATACATATACTTTGCCAGTTGCCCTGCTGTTGGAGAGAAAGCCGTCAAGTTGCCCAAATAAGGTCTTTCCCTTCAGAGCTTACTTTCTGCATTTGCTGCAAAAGGCTTGACTTAGTCACCTTTCAATTGCACCTTTCAATTGCACCTAAAATCTTAAGTGCTTGTCATGCTTCTGGAAAATGTGGACTTTGTACCTGTGCGAAGATTTTCGGGAAAGTAAGAGTCAAATCAGAAGTCTTGGTCAAGTACTTTTAAAGTATACATTGTTAATATATACATTTAAAAGAAAGTGACCTTTGTTGGCTACATGTGGTACTCTTAGCTTGATAGCTCACATCATGCCTCTGTCTGATCAATTTGAGAAGAATCCTTTGTAAAAGGACTGAAAGAACATTTAGAAAAGCAATGGACCATTTCTATACATTTTTCAGTTATTCAAAAGTTAATATGAACGACATACACATTTATGTGATGGCTTCTTAAAAACTTTGCAAAAGAGCAGGGCAGAACCAAGATGTTGACCTTGACAGGCTTGAGAGGTGGGCCTGTGCAAACCTCATGAAGTTCAACAAGGCCAAATGCAAGGTCCTGCACCTGGGTTGGGACAATCCTAAGCACAAATACAGGCTGGGTGATGAATGGCTTAAAGCCAGATCTGAAGAGAAGGACTTGGGAGTGATGGTAGGTGAGAAGCTCAACAGGAGCCGGCAATGTGCGCTTGCAACCCAGAAGGCCAGCTGTACTATGGGCTGAATCAAGAGAAGCATGGCCAACAGGTCAAGGGAGGTGATTCTCCCCCTCTACTCCACTCTTGTAAAGCCCCACCTGGACTACTGCATCCAGTTCTGGGGTCCTCAACATAAGAAGGACATGGACCTGTTAGAATAAGTCCAGAGGAAGGCCACAAGGATGATCTGAGGGCTGGAGCACCTCTCCTATGAAGACAGATGAGAGAGTTGGGGCTGTTCAGCCTGGAGAAGAGAAGGCTCCAGGGAGATCTTATAGCGGGCTTCCAGTACCTGAAAGGGCCTACAAGAAAGCTGGGGAAGGGCTTTTGACAAGGGCAGGTAGTGATAGATAAAGGGGTAATGGCTTTAAACTGGAAGACAGTTGATTTAGATTAGATATTAGGAAGAAATTCTTTCCTGTGAGGGTGGTGAGACACTGGAACAGGCTGCCCAGAGAAGTTGTGGATGTCCCCTCCCTGGAAGTGTTTAAGGCCAGGTTGGATGAGGCTTTGAGCAACCTGATCTAGTGGAAGGGGTCCCTGCTCCGGGCAGGGGGGGTGGAACTAGATGATCTTTAAGGTCCCTTCCAACCCAAACCATTCCGTGATTCTATGTTAATTTTACAAATATTTGAAGAAAACCCAATTTGTTTATACTGAGAAGTTCCATTAAAGCATATACATTTTTAACCACAATAGAAATTTTATTGTAATGCTAAAATTTTTCAACAGCTTCCTACATTTAAAACCCCACATGATGTGTACATGATTCTAATTAGAATCTAAGAATCACTATTTAGCACTTTATTAGTAAGAAGGAAGCTTTTTTTTCATACTGACAAAGTTAAAATATGAATAATTAGTCTCTGCTCTAAGTCATTCAGCAGAGTGACACACTGTTCATGAAGCATATCATAACCATCTCTGAAAAGTTATAATTAAATCACCCTTTAACAAAAGATATCGTTATATTTTTAAAGTTTCACTGTGAATCTGCATTCATTTATAAAGGTATTATCTTAACAGCTGTCTTTGCCTACGCACATTTGGTGCTTAGCAAACTGTGAAAATTACAGACAGTGTTGAAAAACCATAGCAAGGCAGATATGGGCTCTGCCTGGGACTTTTGAATGCCAGGAAGTCCCTTTTACATTTGTATCATTGCAGGACTGGCCTGGAATGTTTCGATCATCTCTGAAATGATTAGACGCTGTACAAGCAGGGGACAGTGGAACAATTCTTATTTCAGAATAATTATAAATCACACATAATTTCCTCCATTTATCACTTCTTTACTATGATTTGTAATAGAAATAGACCCAGACAAACTTTATTATAAGCTTGGACTTTTCGCCCATATAATTGTAATTTCTGCCTTTGCTACTTATTGGTAGATGCAGGTTTTGGATATTTTATTGGATTACTGTACTGTTACAGAGCAGTTTCTAATTTTTAAAATAATGATAACATGCTCACACAGTGACTGCTGATCAAGTCAGTGTCTTTGAAGGAATTACCTTCTCACCGGTTTAAGAAGACATCTCTTGCCCTCCCAGCTGCAAAGTGATACCTGGCTGCCTTACCATCTCCATCGTGACACAAGGCAACATAAATCAGTTAAAACTAAGGCATTTAGAGCAGAGTAACATTCAGGTTGAGAGCTGAAACTTGTATATAGCTGTTGCCTCTGTTCCTAGCAGCCATATGGGCTTCCCTGAAACCACCATCCTTGACTGGGATTTGCTTAAAAACATTACTATTAAACATTTTCAGTGACACTTCCCCCCCATTTCTTTCACTGTCTCTTTGAGAGAGAAAAATAAAGCTCAAACAAGTAGTGATACTTCAGGTTTTCCGGAATCTGCTGTTCCATTTGGCCCCTGGAATGTATATTCTCAGTCCTTGGCTATGAATTTGCACTGAATTTGTTGTGGGTTGCACAGGACAACATACAGATGAGATAAAAACCTGCATTAATTCTATGAGTAGTTTTGTTTGTTGTTCCCAAAACCTGCATTAATTTTATGAGTGGTTTTGCTTGTTATCCAAGCACTGTCTGTACTGACACTACCGAGCAGCTGCTGGTTTTGCTTTCCAGCCCTGCTTTCTCCTTTCTAATCCACTGGTCGGCTCCAGGTGGCAGCACGGGTACCGTATGTGGAGCAGGTGGAAAGGTTTGGCATGAAAAGGTTCCAATACAAATTATTGTGTCTATTCCATTCCTGGATGAAATTTGTGATGAAAACATAGCTGAAATTTTAAATTGTAATCCTTTTTTAGAATTTTCTTCATGAAAATTATTCTTAGAATTATCTGTGGCAGCTTTCATGTCTCAAAAACATTTTTTCTCACTGAAAACTGTAGCTACTGAATTAAACTGAGCTAAAACTTATGATAAAGCTACTGTGAAAAGTTTCCATGTAAGTCAGATGATGCATGTGTTTAAAGCAATTTATCAAAAATCATTTGGGTTAAATAATATCCTTACTTTTTCAGCAAGCTCTAGTTATTTTACTGATAAGTATAAGACTCCTGCTCTTTGTAGAAGCACAAGATTGGAAGGGGATCCTTGGGTCCTGAAATCCTCCTATCTGCAGTTCCAAGTACAATGGCATAGATGCCCTTTCAAAGTGAAAAATATTAGTCCTGCAACCCCTTAAAACAGCCCAAACAAATGAGTCATGAAGGCCAAAGAGCACTGAACATTAACAGAGGGGACCAACAATCCCAGGTCATGCACCAACCAAACACCTGAATCGTGTTCAGACTGTTGGGGGCTGAGAAAGAGAATGACCAAAGAAAACAACAGCAAGGAAGTAATATAAATTATAGAGTACATATATATTAATGTAAGGTAATGCAAAACTCTAGGGCTTGGCTGCCTGTTACATATAAACAGACACCTGTAAGATTACATACTTCAACAATGTTTTTGACACTGAGAAAAACACCCTAGATTTCAGATGCTTATGTGTATTCATTCATACACTATATGCTCTCCCTCCTGAGCATAATTTTGCTTTTTGCGCCTTATTGACTCCCTTTCAAACACTCTGCAGGAGTTTGTGCTCCTCCCTGGGGCAGTTTGCTCAGAATATCTCCTCTCATTCCCTTTGTTACCACAAACTAGCTCAGACACAGAAATGCACAGTTCCCCAAGCGCATCTGTTTTTTCTGTGTTCTTTCTCTTTAGATGGGTATAAAATTTGGATGATAGATCAATTATTGAAAGCAATGCCACCTCTCTTTTGTTTCTTTTCGCATCAGAACAGACACATTTCATACAGTTTTGTACATACAGACAGCAAAGCACATTACATAAAAATCCAAGAAGGCCTTTATGTCCAATTAGAAGAGGCAAGCAACTCACTTTTTGGTTACAAAAAGAGAAATGAGTACAAGAGCATCTGCTGAAGAACAACAGCAGCAAAATAATTTTAATCACTATAACACAGAAAAAATACAGTTTTTCCTTAGTAAATGACTTTAAAAGCAGTGAAGGTATTCAACTAACAATAAATAATTTTCTTATTAAGAATGAGATTTCCGTTTCCTTATTCCAGTTGTTATGCTACTGCAAAATATATTTTATACAAAATAAATAATGTAGGTGTGAAATCCTTACAATTTCAAGGGTTTTTTTGGGAAGTAATATTAAGTCAGCCTGCATGAGAGTTGAAAATATGAAGGATAAACACAAGTAGTTTAAGTTATTTTTCCAGAAAGATACATTTTGCAGTCAAGTAGCTGCTGAATCAGGTTAATTAAATGAATCTGTGCTTTGTTCATTCATTAAACAAATTAATGTGCTTTGTATAACATGATGGACTTTTGCCTGCCTGTATTTGGGGTAGTCCATTCTGAGGGCCATTCTCTCAGCTAACCTCACATAACCTTATGGTCTTTTTTGTTTCCAGCCCCAGGAAGGTCTATCTGGGTTGCTTCCAGCTCTTGAATCTATTTCTCTGGAAAACTTTCCATCTTGGATGCTCTTTCTCAAGACTCAAATCAAGCCCAGGAAACAGACTTTAATGATTGGCTTTACCATCAGACTTCATTATATCAAAACTCCTTTTGACTTTAGTAAGTGGATTCCCTGAACCAGAGCTGAAAGACTAAGCCTTATATCTTATTTCCAAAACCCTTCATTAAATAACTTCATAGATCTGCAGATGAACTAATTTTTCTTGCTGTCAGAGCAGAACAAACAATAAAAATTTGCCTTTCTGTTCATGCATGCTCCCAGAGCCTCTCTACACTCACTGTCAAAAAAGAGCCCCCAAAACGCAGAAATCAAACCTTCTGTTGAAAATGGGTTTCTGTCTATTTCTCTCATTTAGGTCCCAGGCACATGAATAGATGCTATATTCTTGCAGCAGTTTTGGTGTTGATTCTAATCAAACCCCATACATCATTTGAGTGAAACATGCAAGTTTAGGGCTTTTGGAAGTGCTGTAATGCCAACTGGTCAGAATGGAGGACAAAAATCAATGGAACAGAAGTGTTCAGTCCCATTAAAGTAATGATAAACACAGTCTAATTTTCTGCATTTGTACTAAACTAGTCATCTGCCTGAGCCACATTAGTAATTTTGCATGAGTTACAAGCAGAGGTTTCCGATTATGACCAGCAAAGCACTCTTTCTCTTTTTGGATTGCAACAAAGTCAGAGAAAACAAAAAATAAATACACATTTTAAAAGCTTTAAGATTGTCTGTGTCTTTGTACTCCAGAGCCTTCGGGAGCTGACTATTCTCCTCTTTCACATGCTTCAGCAAAGGCATAGCTGGCAGTGGCTCAGGACCGAGGAGCACTGGGAGCAGCAGACAGGCAAGCCTATCCCTGCATCCTGGTATGCACCTCATGCTGTCCCCACTCACAGAGTCACGGAATCACAGAATCACAGAATCACAGAATGGTGGGGGTTGGAAGGGACCTCAGTAGATCATCTAGTCCAATCCCCCTCCACACCAGGTTACACAGAAAAGCATCCAGGCGGGTTTTGAACACCTCCAGAGATGGAGACTCCACAACCTCTCTGGGCAGACTATTCCAGTCCTCTGTCACTCTCACCATAAAAAAATTTTTCCTTAAGTTTTCCCATGCCCTTGCTCTCCTACAACCAGGCCAGTGTCTACAGTCAGGGCAGCAGCACACTGCTGTTTCACTCCTTTCTCAAATACCACCAAGCAGTGGGTGTTAATAAGGTGACAGCTAAAACATCAGAAAATGATTGACAGCATGCATAAAACAGATATTTTGATCAATCTCATTTTGGGGAAGGTAGATAAGAGACTGGGACTGGATTTGGATAGAGATCATTGCAGAGCCATTAAAAGTATTACTAGGATTTGTGTTATTTTGAAATAATAATTTCACAGAATACAGAAGAACAAATAGCTTGTGCAAAAGGATTATAAGTCATGTTGGTTTGAAATAGGGACTCAGTGACCTAGCATGGTCTGATAGTTTTGTTTTCCTAATGTGATCAAGAGTGAACTCAACCCAGTTTCCTATCTAGTGAAGACAGATCATGTGGATATACACTTTGTGCTGTAATCTGTATCCCATAGATGGTCAACCATTCTATGAAATTTCTTAGGAGAGTTCTGGGATACTGCATGGTCATTGACCAAGAGAAAAGTAAGTTAACTTTTTCAAAAGCTAAATGTCCGATGTACACAGGTAAGTTACTGCCTTGCTATGTGAACATGACTGCTGAGGAACATCATCTGTCTGCCTGCTCCTGGTTTGAGCCAAACATCAGGGAAAACATATTTTCTTAAATCTCAGGTTCAAACCTATGCTTTGAGACCACTGTCAGGGTGCTGGCAGCTCCCTGGGGCTCAGATCTGAGGAGTTTGGGGCAGGACCTCCACTCCAAAGGCATTTATGTGGTAGGACAGGCCCCAGCACGTAAGGTCCTGCCTTGGCTGCCACAAATCTGGCAGCAGTACAGGTGACTTCTGTAGGTGAAGTGTTGATACTTGCCTTCCAGAAACAGTTTAAATAAAGTAGTTTGCAGCAAATGTTCATATCAGTCCATGTGGCAGAATTTAGTTCACAGCATGGCTTCCATTTTGGTATTTCTATGAATTTGTGGAACATTTTTAGCCTGTATTTCTTATCAAATCACAGGGTGAATTATTTCTTAAATATTTAAACAGGATGTTCAAAATAAAAGCTATTAATTTTCAAGTGTTAAGAAGGAAGACAATGGTTTATGTCAGTGAAAAGACCGAAGGGAAACTAAGTTTCTTAGTTTCTTTTTCTCTCTTATGTACAGATAATCTTCCCCTCACCCACCTTTTGGAGGTTTTCCTCTTATTAATTAATTTAAAATATATTTTACAGTGACATTATTTTGGTTTCACCTTCCTTTTCTTTTTTTTTTCAATTCCTCTTTGCACATAATATTTCTCAAAAAATTTACTACTGGAACACAGTTACCAGTCTTCAGCCCTTCAAAAAGTACTGGGTGAAATGTCTGTTCTTTGTTGTCTACATAAATTAGTATAAAAAAGATAAAGATGTCCCCTGTATTGGGTTTGGGGGGGAAGGAGGGGTGTTGGGGTTTTTTTTTTGGTAGTGGGAGAAGAGCCACCTTATGAGAGCGAAAAGCTCCCCTGGCTCCAAGGCAGAGAATCTCTAGCCCAGGCTGGGCCAATGAGCACTAGAGAAATGCCTCTGCGAATCCATATTTGTGAGGGGAAGGACTGTCCTGAAAAGAAGAAGGTGGAGAGAACCTGATGGAGAGGCCATTGACCTGAACAAAAGACCACCATTGGCCTAAACAGAGAGAACTTTTTTGCAGAAGGAAGGAGGAGGAGGGTGAGGACAGAGAACCTCAGACACCCAGTTCATCTGCATGGAGTAGGAGAAGGCAAAGGAGGTCCACTGCAGTCCATGGAAGTTCAATGGTGGAGCAGAGAACCATGTGTAGGCCATGGAGGACTCCACGTTGAAGCAGAGAAACTGAGCCTGAGGGCAAGTGTGACGGAATTGAGACCCCAGAGTTTCTTGATGCCAAAGCAGGGGTGGACCTCCAGAGTAAGGGATGAGTCTGCAGCCTGTGGATGTCCCCATGCCGGAGTTGGGAGTTGAGCCTGAAGAGGTCTGTGATTCTATGGGAAGCTTGCTTTGGAACATCTTGTTCCTGGACTTTCATGTCAGGACAAGTGGTAGTGGTGAACTGACTGCAACCCCTATTCCTTCCCAATATGCTGCCATGGGGGCAAAGGTAGAGAAATTGGGAGCAAGGTGATTTGAGTCCGGGAAGAAGGGAGGGGTGGGGGAAGGTGTTGTATCATGTGGTTGTTATGTCTTACTGTGCTTCTCAGATGAATTAAATTGATTTTTCTTCCCCAAATTGAGTCTGTTTTGCTTGTGACCATAACCAGTGAGTGAGCTGTCCCTGTCCTTCATTCCTAATCCTGTGCTCCCTTTGTTGTGTCTACCAACCCATTTCACTGGGTGTGGAGGGGAGTGAATTCAGGACCACATGGTCCTACTGTGGGTCAAACCACCATGCCCCTTATGCAAAACTTTAATTTTCAAATGGGATTTTGCCAGTTCATTTCTGTTTTATGGAAAGTTACTTCTCTTGAAAAATAACTCAAGTTGTTGAAATTTTCATATGGAAGATAGCATATCTCATTACTTTTTCTGGAACCCTGCATGTCTAATAAAATTTTATAGAATTTTATGATTTATAACCTCTATTGCAGTTATGTTAGAAAAATGAAGGCAAACTGATATCTGCTCCATATCTGAGAAGATCCTGAGGAAGAAATTTACTGGAAAACTTCTCATTATCTTTTATGATCCACATAGGTCTAGGAGCAGGATCTATATGTTGGAAACTTTAAAATCTACTCTCTCTTTGCTACTGGAGCTGAACATCACAAGACTGCTCTCTGTGTGTATCAGTCCACGGACCATATCTCCTGCCTGGTCAGGAAAATGGTCTATCCATAGAGACGTAGTATTGAAAAACATACACGTGACTTTCCAGTGACCATGGAAATTCAGGCTGATAAATTGTAGGAGTAAAAATTTCAAGTTCAAATATTTCCTGAATTGTCAGTCTGAGTAAGAGAAAATAAACTGCTGATTCACACACCAAAAGCTTACGCAAGAATATTAAACCTTGTATATTAACTTTCAGTTTTTTGACACAGCAATGCCCAGATGCTTGTTAGAAATACATAAAAATCTGGGAACGAATATCCTCAGATCAGTTAAAGATTCAATGGTCTCTATTACTGTTTCAGCTTCTGTACTTATATTCTCTTTATTCTCATGCAAAGTACAGGTTGGAGAACCTCCCATATGAACTCAGAACTTCTTTTTTTGCCATAGTAAATGTTGGAAATATATTCCTTCCTGACTGCAGATGTCAAAAGATGGAGAGCTCAAGTATCCCTAGGTTCACTGCTTTAGTACTCTTCTATCGAAAAATGAGCCTTTTATTTCTACTCAAAATTGTCTAGCTTCAGTTTCCAATCACTTTTCCTGCCATCTTGATGAATATCAGCTCTTCTTACAGCTGTAGACAATACAAAAGATATTTTTTAAATGTCTCTTGGGCCTACTTTTGTTATATTCTCAAGTACAGTTGGGCATGCTTTCCAGACATCAAATCCATCTTTCAAACTTTTTTTCTAAATGTGAGTGCTAGAATATACAAAAAATTTCAGCAATAAACCCATTAGTGTCACCCACAGAGATGAAGTAAATCATCCAAACCTACTTTATATTTTCCGTATTTCTGTATCCAAAGCCTTTATTTGCAGAATTAAACTGAGAGGGTAAAATTCCTTATTTATCATGACCTTAGAGTCTCATTTACCATCTTTCACTTGAGAGTGCAGTCCTAAACCTAAAATGTATGAACATTATCTTCTGAGATGTTCAGTTTTATCTGTCTTGTGTCCAAAGTCACCTATATTAGTTTATCCTCACTATTATCTCTAGCCTAGCTGGAACCATATCAGCCACTCCCTGTTCCTCGGTTGCCTCTGCTGTGCTACATGAAGCTCTGTGTAGCACCTTACCCTTTGTGTTTTTTACATTCATCTCTACATTCAGTTTCACTAATAGTAATATAAACTATTATTAACTAAAAGCGAAAGACTTTTCACTATACAGTGCGTAAAGTATACCTATTTCTAAAAATGATAAATATAATAGTATTACAACATTTTCCCTTTTTTTCTACTCGAGATCTATTTTATGACAGAATTTAATATTCAACATTTATATTCAGTGACAGTAAAATTTCCCTTAATATTACTGGAAAAATAGAGTAAAATTTGGGCATGGATGCAAATTAACTCCCCAGCTCTCCCTCCTACTTTTTAATCAATAAGGTAAATACATAAATCTTGGCCACTTGATGACCAATGCTCTAGTTCTCCTGCTGCTGCTGGGAAGGGGCACTGCAAATGCTATGACTCCAGGGAGACTGTCAGATGCGGATTATGAATGTTAGACTGAATCAGGTTTCTAATTATAATAGCTTTTAAGGTTTTCATAGAAGTGCATAAGTCTCTGCAATTCTCAAAAGTGAAATATTGTGACATTAACTGGCAGCTCTATTCACATTGAGAGGGCTTTTTTGCAGTAGTAAAATTTAAAGAAATTACACGATTACATAGAACTGAAAAATTTTCATACCCCTGTGGTTCTGACTATCTGGTTACATCGTGTGCCTGGAAGTCTCCCAGGTATATGATCAGCTAATAATAATCAATTGTTTACCTTATTGTTTCAGCACCATATGTCAAATTGCAAAGGGAACAATAAAGATGAGAAGAGCTTATATCTAGAGGGGGAGTTGCATGTGTACATATTTGAACTTTTTCTTATATTTATTGAAATATTTATGATATGGAATGGAAATATACATATGCTTTTGAGAGCATCTGTTGCTCCAAATGATTTTAAGGGCACAGAATTCAGTTTCCAAGTCCTGATAGTCTGAGTTTGGTGGCAGTACCTTCAGTTCCTACTGATTCCAGATAATTGCTGAACACAGATTTATTTTTTGTGCCTCATTGTTCATTTTTATAAGATAATATTACAGATCCATGTCTTAAAAATTTAGCTCAAAGCCTGTAAATCAAAGTTATAGAAAGAAATAAAAGGTGGTTTGATGTTTCACATGGTGGAATTTCTACTCCCTTGGAACAAACGAATTTCAATAAATCATTCTGTTATGTGAATTTCTCCAGGACATACATTCTAGGAAATTCTGGCCATAATTTGAACAAGAAAATAAAACACACCTAAAATTAAAAACAAAAGACCCAGACCCATACATAGCTCCCAATGCATAGGGAGAATAGTTCTTTATGAAAAAGGCTGCAGGTCTGAACAACCCAGCCTTGTTTTTCACCAAGCCCAAAGTATCATTCCTCCTGTGCACCACAAAAAAGAGGATGATCATATAAGTATGGAAGGGAATAAACAAATGTCTGTAAGAATCTTCTTTATGTGTTACAACAGGTAGTAGATGGGGACTGCATAACCTTAGAACTGCAGTAAAGAAGTGAAAAGGGTTATGCCTAAGCCAAATGAATGTCTTCACAGGGAAAAGGGGTCATAACCATGAGAGTGCCATACAATTTCTTTTTGGTGCCAGCCATACTTTGAGTCTTTCCGTAAAGCAAAATATCTAAGAAAGAGAGCAGGTGAGCAATATTTCAAAATGGACATAAAAAAACCCCACAAAAACCATGAATAAATCAATACTTGTGTCCTCAGAGAGTGACATGAAAGGAGTGAATTAAAATACAGCATGGTACTGCTCATTGAAAACTGGCTGTAAAAACAAATGCTGAATGGGTCCTCATAGACTGAGCACCTTTCATTGTATGCTGCAAATGAAGCAGAATTCCCAGGAACATGTAAACACAAAAGAGCCCCAGCAGGCTCTTCAGTCTGTCCGTGTTCTTTTCAGGGCAGTGAAACAGAGATTGAGTTGGCAGGAGGTATAACAAGACAAGGAAAATATCTACAGAGTTACGGTTCAGAATCTTTCTCTTTCCTCTACAGTATTGTTCTCTATTACATACATAATGTGACTCAATTATATTTGCACAGATAATTTAAATTCTTCCATTAATAGTTATTGAGTTCCTGACTTTGTATTTTCAATAAGGCTGTGTGTGCTTGTGCACGCACCATAATATTATAGTGTAAATACCTGCAATGAACCGAGCAGCAGTTCATAACCAAAATTTCATAACAAAATGAATCACATTATCTTCATTAAATTGCAAAGCTGTGTAATCTCATCCTTAAAAAAAAAAAGAAAAAAAAAAAAGATATTGGGCTTTTCACTGTATAGCCCACCATAATTTCTGGGCCCCAGACTTCCATTATGAGAATATCAACTGGTTTATTACAACATTACTTCATATTTTTATAATTTAATGCACTCAGTGGTGAAAGCCCTTTTACTATTTGACATCCCAGTTATCAAAGGAACTGAAGAAGTGAGACAGCAATGAATATACAGTGCAGTACAAAAAGAAAAGGGAAAAAAATCCCCCTAAAACAAGACAAAACAAAGATAGGGAAGAGAGAATACTTCTCTTGTTGAGAAACTCTGCCTATGGTGCATATCTTAAGCACCTTTTCTCTGCTTCCACAGAAAAGGCATGGCTGTGTGGCATATTTACAGCTTACAGCAATCTACTCAAATTAATCAGGAACTTATTCTGCCAAATCATGTTGGAAATCCAATTCATTTGTGAGAGTTTCAAGTAACACCTCCCTCAGGTAACGCCGCATGTATATCTATTTTTTTATTTGAAGTGAGTTGAAAGCAATTCTTTAGCCACTACCACAACTAACTTTACCTTTAATACCTTATTCATCCCAGTTTAATTAATCTTCCCTTCTCTTCTCCATGATCCTCTACTCTCTATCCTTAAATTAGACTGTGAACTCTCTGGGACAGAGTACTTATCACGTGTTTATTTTATGCTGCCTCGCAAAACACATACTGAGACCATAGTTTCTAACCAAATTAATTAAAAAAACTCCCAAACAAACAATCTCCTGGGGCAAATCAGTTATGAAGCTGACTTACAATACTTCCTTGCGTAAGAAAGTAAGAAAGGATATGGATGCGTTGTCTACAATAAAGCGAGAACTAGAGGGAAAGAATAAATTTTATATGTTGTTTCCAGTGTTCTCTCTGACTGCCTGAGAGCAGAGGCAGGCTTTGATTCACTCAGTTGTCTTAATGCTGCACTCTTCTTTTCTCTTGATCTTTGTTTTTGGTCTAATAACAAAATTATTTAACTTTAATAACACCCCCTTCCCCCCAAAAAAAAACCAAACAAACAAGCAAAAACCAAGCCCCTACAAAGCTGGTATTGGTAGGGGAAAACACTCTTATTAAACTGTTATTCATTTTGTACTGTCAGGGCAAACTGTTTGCTCCCTGTATGTTATGTAAGGGTATTTTTAATTGCAGGTATAATTCAACATGGAACCCAAAAGATTTCATTAATTGCTTTGTTTTGATACTGTAGTTTACTTGCTTGTTAAACTTGCCACAGTAATAACCTCTCCTTTTTTAATATTTTGTATTTTTATTATTTGTAATTACCTAATATTTAGGATGAGCCATTGAAATGAAAGAGAAGTTCTGCAATAAAAATCACTTGAAGTCATATTAACAAAAATATTTTTAAAAAATGCAGAATTTGAATATGAATATAGGAGACACTGGGACATCCAGCAAAAATGGGAGTTGAGGAACTGAAGTATGGTTTTCAAAACATTGAGTAGCTAAGAAATACAAGTACAGATTTAAAAAAATTCAGAGTAACTCCTATTGCTTTTTTGGTGAAACCAGATTGTAAATTTGTCTGTTTTAAATTATTTTTGAAAATGTTCCCTTAGCTGATACCTATACTAGTAAACTTACTTGTATGAGAACAGAGAACTTATAGTCACAGCATGGGATGATGCATGGAATTCTTCTTCTAACACAGAACCTAGCACAGTTTGGCCTGGAAAAACTGCTTCTCTCCAAGACAATCCACGAGCACCAGTCAGGAGTTAACACCAGACAGAGACTAGGATAAGGTTTGGAGAAGGCTACCCCTACTGTTTTGAGCAATAAGGGAACCTAGGTTTATGGATATGTAGGCACAGTCTGGGAATATCCCTTCAATACCCTTGTCCAGCACAGCAGTGGAGTGTCATGGCAGGAGAGGGCAGTTTTAGGGGCCTGACACTGCTAGGGCTAGGCTGAACTTCTGCTTTTTGAGAGGAATGGTTAGGAGAGATGCCCAGGTTGACAGGTCTGGAGCCTGAGAGATCTGTAGAGGTAGTGAAAAAGCACCAGCGAAACCTAGACAGGCTGGAGAAATGGGCAGAGAA
>NW_010340431.1:0-457 GCF_000700745.2 Antrostomus carolinensis
AGCAAAAAAAGTGTATTCCAGGATATATGGAACATATGTGGCAAGACAAATTGGAATCAGGACTCTGCATCTCTACTCCGCTCTTGTAAGGCCCCACCTGGAGTACTGCGTCCAGTTCTGGAGCCCCCAACATAGGAAAGACATGGACCAGTTGGAACAAGTCCAGAGAAGGGCCACCAGGATGATCCGAGGGCTGGAGCACCTCTCCTATGAAGACAGGCTGAAAGAGTTGGGGATATTCAGCATGGAAAAGAGAAGGTTCCGGGGAGATCTCATAACAGCCTTCCAGTACCTGAAGGGGGCCTACAATAAAGCTGGGGAGGGACTTTTCATAAGGGCTACTAATGACAAGACAAGGGGAAATGGGTTTAAACTGAAAGAGGGCAGGTTTAGATTAGATATTAGGAAGAAGTTCTTTACTGTAAGGGTGGTCAGACACTGGAACAGGTTGCCCAAG
>NW_010340431.1:570-23599 GCF_000700745.2 Antrostomus carolinensis
GCATATGTGGCAAGACAAATCGGAATGATTCTATGATTCTATACCTTGCAAATGTATTCCTTGCCTTAAATAAAACATTTGCTACTAAAAGAACCATTTTAAGAAGGCAACCTAGAGCCAGACTGTGTCTGCAAATCATGGAGATAATCACACGGCAGTTTTGTCCAAATTCAGCCCTTGTGCAAGCTGGGGCAACTCTTTTACTCTCCTACAGTGGGTATGCTTCTGGCAGCCAGTTTTTGTGCTTCCACTGCATCCAGGGCACGTAGAAACATTACTTCCCATGCCATATGGCATTTTACTGCTCACGGGCTGCTAAAGGATTATTGGTAATTCAGGTGATTTGCAGAGAACTCCAGTAACAGTCTTTTACTGAACCTTGTGCTTGAGATAACGATGAAAATGTATTTCAGGTTGGAAATACGCCTCCTATCTCTTACCCAGTCAAAAGCAATTCTACAGCAATGAGGTACTGTGCTCTGAGATGGATTTTAATCTCCCCTACACCAGTAGAAATTAGAGAAACTTCAGGTAGAATCAGTAGAGTTGCAGCAACATAAATCAATTCCTTTTTCAGCTGTGAATGTAGGGAAGGAGACTTTTTTCCAAATAAAGAAGGATTGAAAGGCAGAATTCTCTCTTCTTATAGCTTAGTCCCTGTATATACTGATGAATTTCAAGTAGAATGAATCAAGACAGGGTGAAGCACAAAGGAGAACAAGTAATGTTGACAAGAAGTAGTTGGTGACAACAGCAGTTAGTGGCAATGAGGCTGAGATAGAGGATTTAGTGGTTATGGCACTAGTACACAGAGAGAGATAAGGCAGAGCCAGTCAGCAAAGAAGCAGCAGGAACAGAGTCAGCAAAAGACAAAAGGAATGAAAGGAGCAGCTCAGTGATTAGGAGAGTGAAAACCACTTAGAGGCATTTGTCCTCATCACTTCATGTGCTCACCTGCCATCGCAGTACAAGAAAACTGTGTCTTGAAAGGACAACTGAGCCCTTTTAGCAGTAAGGGTATTTGCTGTTGTCTATCTGGTTAGTTAGTTATATGGCCCCATCTCCATCATTTTTAATGTCAGAGGCAGCATTAAAATTCAAATTGCTGCATGCAGCTGAGGTTACCCCTTTTATACAGCAAGCCCACCACATCAGTGAATCAACAGAGGGAAGATTTCACCCCATGACCCTTCGGTGGGCTGATATGGGGGCTGGTGAGCTGAGAGGCTGGCATTGAGACTCTATCATTTGGTTTCTGCTACTAATATCACGCATGAACTTTGTACTATAATTTACTTCTTTGACCTGTGTCAGAAGATTGTTTTTCATAAGGTCGGCGACATTTTTCAAAGAGCAAAGAGCCAATTTTTGCAGGATGCTCCTGCCACGTCCTGAGCACACATTTAGAGGCTATTCCCAGCCAAGCAATGGGGTGCTCAGAGCATTTCTGTACCAACATGAACAAGGGGAGGGAAAAAAAAAAAAAAAGGAAAAATTTCTTAGTGCTTTTGAACTTCTTGGATCATTCCTTCAGCTAACAGATTCAAAGCATTGGAGACAACATGCACAAAACTGTGCTGAATAGAGATAAAAGAAACACAGATTCAATGCTTTTGCCCAGTTGAGAGCATCCTGCTGTAGCTTCCTGAAAACAGTCTTGTGTTAGCACTTACTGACTATATAAAAGATATCTCTAAAGCCCTGGCTCTGACCACCAGCACATGCTTGCAGAGAGAACAAGCTGCCAGCCCCAAGCATATATTCAGACCAGAGGACTGATAATTATCATTCCTCTTTTGAAGCACCTGGAGGCCATGATCACGGCCCAAGACACCCCTGGAGTTAGGTTTTGATCCACCCCAAAGAAAAAAATTTTACTTTTTAATAAGACAAAGCAGGTGGAACCTGGCAAATTGTGGCTTTTATCTATCACACCTTTTAAAGTACCTATGCATTTGCTTAAATGTGAGTATTTATAGAGCACATTAAGAAAGGCACTCATCCATGTGTACTCAGCTGTCTTTTGGACAAGGAACAATTTGAAAGATTTCACCTTGCAAGACCAAATCCTCACCTTTTATACTCAAATGAGAGTCTTCTTTTCCTTCACTACAGGTAAATAGTTTTCAGCTTGGAGATTTCAAATGTATAATGTGATGAGTAACACCAAAAGTGGTTAAAAAATGTAGACAATACCCTAGTTTAGCAGAGAATGAAAAACAACCTTCTTCTGATTTTTTGTTCCTGCTTTTAACTTATGCCAACTGCCCCCAAATCTCTTCTGGCAGCTGGGTACCAGCAAGTCAAATCTGGACATGTGCATTTCCAGAAACAGCCCTTGATCCTCAGCCTCATCCCTTCTCCTGGTTAGGGTGAAACCATTACTTTCACCATGCAGATTTTTAGGGTTGTGGTCAAAGTCCTCCTGTGATCACAGTGACCTTGGAGCTATTTTGTACTGGCAACAAGCTGTAAAACAGCTACAGTGCAGCTGAGGTTGGGGCCTCATGGATTTGGTCAGTGTAATGATTTACATTTGGTACAAGCATCACCCGTCTCCGAGCAAATCCGTGCCAGAACAGTGGTGAGAGCTGCATCGCATTTAAATGAGAGCTTGAAAAACATTTGGAGCTGTTCAGATGGTAAAGACATCTGCAGCAACATCCTTAGTCCGTGTTTATAAAAGGCACATCTCTCTATGTACCAGTGCACAATTTTAAGTTCAGCAATGGCATGCAAAAATCAAGACAATACAGTCTTGGCCACTGATCTGTTGAATCTATTGCCAAAAAGAAGCAAAAACGCACTCCATGAAATTATTCAGCACAGATGACTTCAATGAGACTTGCCCCATCTCCTGCAGCAAGTTAATTTCCCACAGAAAATAATTGACAGAGAGTGACAGTTGCAACCCTTGTGTGAGAGAAAGACTTTATCTCAAAGTGTATTTTTATGAGATTCTCGAATGGAGCTGGTCTGGGATAATTGTTACCGGAGACAGTGAAAACACCAGCAGGCATTTTTGACTAAACCCAAGAAATTCTTAAAATGTAAAACACAGTGTGAAAGAAAAAAGAAAAAAAAGTTAAGAAAAGAGAAAAAAAACCCAGTAACCTCCAACCCAAACCCTGCAGTTGTGAAGCAAAAGGAACCCTCTGAAGACAGACAGTAAAGTTGACTCCCTGCAACTGAGAGTTCTTGCAGTCAGAGAAGACACAAGTGTGAATTTTTCTTTTCTTGTGACCTGGAAAAAAGTATTTGATATTCTGGAGGGAATTTTAAAAAAATTGAAAGCAAGTGAACTTCACTAACAGCCTTCTCCCCTTCCCTGCCCCTTGGCAAAAGCGTTGGTATTAATTTATGCAGTTACTGTGTAAAACTGGTCAGATATTTTCTGACAGAATGCCTTCCCGTTTGAAAATGCTGGTTTTCTCAATATTAATTATTCTTCTGGAAGTTTCTTGTCTCCTTTCTGAAGCCTGATCTGTCTGATTTATTAAAATTTATTAAAATCTAGAGTTTTACCTTATAGGTACCACCCAGATTAATTATTCAGCTGTGAAAGCGACCTAGAAATGTGTTACTGTCGGTAGGAGTGCCAAGGCATGCAGAAGACCTGTAGCCATCTTTTAAAAGCAACAGTAGAAATCAGTAATGTACTTGCCTTGGTTGCTTCAGGTAGTTTATTACTCAGCTGGAAAATTCAGGAGTCAGTTAAAACCCAAGTAATTCACTTGCCCAGTACATACTTTAGTCCAAAAGCTATTAAATAGACAGGGTATCCTGCCTTTGAAAACCTTTCTATTATTTTATGAAATACAGGTAGATTTTAAGCCTTTGCTCTACAGCACTTAACAAATGAGCTTTATATATCTCTTGGGGAGCAGAGCAGCTCTTTTCCTATATGGGAAATGGTATGGAATAACATACAGGAATTTTTCTTCTCTTTTTAGTTATTCCACCCTTATAGTTATTTTTGAGGTTCCCTTTCAACCCCCAGCTGGGTAAAAGACACCCTGAGAGTGGGAACGCCTTACTCCATGGGATGTGAGTGGTTCTCTAGCACTGCTCTCCTTTTTTCTGGTTTTTAGATCACACATTGAAACAATTAAAACTGACATCAGCTGCAAAAAATGGCTACAGTTTCCAATTAAAAGTGATTGGTTTTCATCTTCATTATATAAAAAAAAAGTATAAAGGATTTTACATTTGATTTTGCATCTTTGGTGTATACATTTATGATTCTTTTATGCACCTGTCAGTAACATAATGTTGCCTCAAGAATGAGATTTCCTCTAAGCATCTGTTTCAGCTGATTGAATATTCTCTTACTGTATAAGAGTAGTCCATTGTCTGATGAATACATGTTATTTAATTTTTGAACAACATGTCAGGGACTCCTACAGCTTGTGTATGCAAATTCGTCACGGTTATAAAAAGAGCCATCATTTTTGCATCTCGATGGATCACTTTTAAGGGATAAGGCAGATAATTAAATTTTTATTTATTTATTTATTTAAAATATAAATGCGTAATTTAACACAGAGAACAATTATGTAGATGTGAGAAGTTTGCAGAATTAAGAGCACTGGCACTGCAGATCAGGGTAACTCACAAAGAGCCTTTGTTGTGGATGCATTGATATTCTAGATAAGTCCAGAAACTTCTAGTTTTTTGTTGTGACTTTTTATTTCTGGTTTGCTTTAGGGTTTGTTTTACTTTTTTTTTTTTCTTTTTTTTTTTCTTTTGTTTTTTTTTTTGGAGGTTGTCTGAGGTTTTACAGTAGCAATTCTGAGATGTACAAATTACAGTGCTAAACACAAAATGAAGTGGAAATGGGAAATTAGTGTAGTGCACAGTAAAGTCTGGCTGATAGATTGCTGCAGCTCACTTTAAGCTTGCTTTGAAAACAGTGTTGCTTTAAGTCATCCTTGTGATCTGACTTTCCTTTTCACTTAGGAAAGAAAAGAAAAAAAGCCTCGTTCTTAACTTGAATTAACTTGGCATCATTATTTTGTGATAAAACCCTTGCAAAGACAAGGCTGTTTGGCACTTTTGCCCAGGTTACCACTTTAAATTAAAGCTTTTCTGAAGAGACAGCCCCAGGCTGGTGTAAATCAGGAGCAGCCAGCCCAGGGGCTGGGAGAACATACTCTGATCCAGACAGCATCTGCCACTCTCATAACTATCAGAGCACAGGAGGTTGCTGTGGCTACAGAGGAAAAAAAAGTGTGACTTTTCCAGGACCTTTCCCACAAATCAATGGTGTCCAGCACTGACAGATTTAGCAAATGTGCTTCAAGCTGACATATAAATATGAATGACTGAGCAGGAGATATGATATGAAAAAGCCCAGTTTATCTTGAATGCAGTCTGCCTGCCTACAATCCAATCCTTTCATGGCAGTGGAGTTGAAATGTTGGCTATGATAGTCCTGAAATGACCAGAGGCACAGTTTCTCCATCACGGGTGAGCAATTCAAGGACTAAACACACTGCCTACAATGAATATTTTGTATTACTGTAAACCTGATACAACCCTGCTCCTAGTGAGCCCTTTCCCAACTGGATAAGGAATTGTTTCTCTCGAGGCTGTTTGGTAATGCTTTAGATCTATCCTGCATGTCTATGAGGTGTCACATTTTCAGTGATATTAAAGAATAACTGTGGCTGCAGTAAAAGTAGCTAATAACAGTCCCTTGGAGCCCTCCAAAGACAGATTTTTTATTTTTTATTTTTTTAAATGCCAGTAAATAAAAATACATTGACCTCGTGCAATGAGGAATAATGCAAAGGTTTTCTTTCTCATACGAGGTCAAAGTACTGTGGACAGGTTAAGCACTTGTGTTTTATTATAACTGTAGGGATTTTTCTTCATTCAGTCTTCTTTCTGGTATATAGAAGAGCTAAAATGCTAGAAACAAATTTGGCCCCGTTCCTTGGAGGTCTCAAGGCAGGTTGTGGCTGTTATAGGGGGTGCAGAGGGCTCTTTAGCCTCATGTTGAATAATCTTGTATGCAACTGGAATGCAATCTGGAAAATGAGAAACCTACAGTCTCTTTAGTCTGCTGTGTAGATCCCCTCATGCAAAGCAAGAGCCTTAAGAAAGCATTAAAATAATGCAGCAAACACCTACTTCTTCCTATCTGAGGTATGACAACAGATATGTTTTGTAGTCATTAAGAGGAATAGCCACACTGTGTCTTTTCTGACTTGCTTGTTATAACAGTAAAAATTGTAGCAAGACTTTTTTCTCATTATTTGATTTATGTAAGGTGTAAGTTACTGTCTGGGCACTGAAAGATTCTGCAAAAACTCAATACTTTAGGTCAGAGGTCATTCAGATGTGCATGATCCTGTTATGAGGATGAAGGGATTGGTACCTACTCCTGCAACACTGCTCTATGTCCTCAACCTCTCCAACGCACATCTGGCCTGCATACATACATACATACATACATACACATACACATACACATACACATACACATACACATATACGTATACATATACATATACATATACATATATATATAAAGGGTATCCTCCCTCCTTTGTAGAGTCCCTGTTTATTTGCCAATTGTCTATTTTCTCTAATTGATGCTTAAATAAAAAAAATTTCAGGGTAATGTTAATTTCTTGACAAGCTTAGGTCACGCCTATGCCCCTTTCTACCATATCACTGATAACAACAGTGACATCAGCACAAGCTAATACACCAATAACTTTATAGAGAAGGAGTGGAATTAAGGGTGAAGCCAATGCTCTCCGAAATGACCCTAAGTATATGAGATACCCAGCAGATCTGGCAGATATATCACATTGTCCTGCAGACAGTTGGAAGCCAAATGCCTCTTTCTGGGGTGTCTAAAGTAATAATAAACACCTATATGTCTTTAGACAGCTGAATGCCAAAGTGAGTGATTTACCTGAAGTCACAGATTATAACCTACTTATCCAAACCCATTGTCTTAACCACATGATCCAACCTTGATCTCAAATCTCCACTTGTCAAAGACAAAAAGGATGTTCAGGTCTCTGTTGTCAAATTGCCTCTTGTAGAAATATGTACTGCCTCTCACTAGTGGTAGCCTGGAAGGTTGCAACCAAGCTCCTGGTAAATGTAACTGGGAAAATAAAGGAATGGCAGCAGATTGTTCTCACAAGTGGTAGTATATCATTGGATTTGACAAGGAGACAGTTAGCAGGGAGTGTGTATCCACATGGGAGATGAGGTAATGCAGCCAGAAGCATTAAGTTTCTGAGGGTCACATTTTCCTAGCTGATAGCACAAAATGCAATTAGAGAGGAAAAAAAAAAAATAGATTTAGTGACTTCCCATCTATAAACACATGCGCTCAAGCTGCTTTTTATGCCAGCTGCACAGTTAAATGCTAAGTATTGAGTAACTGTTTAATTTGAGAGACCAGCTTCTCAAATCTTAGGCCAAGATAAGAAATCAAGGCCAGTTATCTCAATATGGTGGAGATTAAAGATTAGAGATTAAAGATTAGAAATATCTTTTTAAATATTCATAGAGCGCTTGAAGCGTTCTGTGGTTATCAATGCCAAAAAAAAAAGAGAAAAAAAACCCCTCAAACAAAAACCCACTCAGTAGTCCTTGAATAAAATTTCATTCTGAACTACAGACTCAGTGAAGATTTTATATTCTCTCTTAGTCAGGACCAGGGAGGGAGGATGGTTCTTCTATTGTAGGTGAGCCAATTTCTATCTGAAATGGATGTTTTTTCTGCAAACTTGTTACGTCATCCACCTACTTAAACACACTGGGACCTACTTAACCTTTTTAATGTCCAGTACCTGAGTGGCATCTGATTTTATTCTTTGTTTTTAAAAGGAAATAAATTGTTTAGATTTCTTATCTTGGTCTAAGATTTTGAGGAGTTGAGGTCTCCAAGTTGGTTGAGTAGTTTGCAAAATGAGGCTTTAATTTCTGCTTGAGCTTCTAGAAATGACAGTAATGCATTCTTTTTTTATAATCATGAGAAGAACAGGGTTTTTTTTGTCTAAAATCATGTTCAAGGAAAGGATAATTGGGTTGCACTAATGCAATATTTATTTTTAGATAGGTCTATTTTAAAGTATTTGCAGCCATCCTAATCTAAAAAAGCACAAAAATTAAGAACATAAATGTAGAACCTCATTAATGTTTTTTTTGTTTGTTCTTTAATGTAACAGAAGAATCTATCAGTCCCTTGTCAGTCCTCTGGTTGGTTGTCACTAAGAAAATAAATGTTATAAGGTATTTCTAACATAGTTTAATTTATGTCTAGAATAATAGTTGTGAGTGCAGTTGTGGTGTCTGAAAGAGCGGGGGAGGAAGGGAAGGCTTTAATCCTTAGTTAAAACCATTATATTGAGGATTTCTAATGGAACTTTAGCTGTGTAAGAGGTGTTTGATCCAAGTTAGTTGTCTACAAGAAGAGTAAAGTGAAGGATATTTTTACAAGGCTATTCATCTTGCCCTGAGATAGATAAGCAAACCAGTAGCCTGAATCCCATCCTGAGAGTCTACCTGTTTCCAGTGATGGAGTAACTTAACGAGGTATGACTTAATTAGTTTGTATTTGACATCTGGCTGTCGGATAAATCCTACCAAAGTGAACATATTGAAAAGACAGACTAAATCCACATCACAAAGAATATTCACATAGACAGGAAGACAAATATGAATCAGACCACTTCTGCTTCACAGGCATCATCACTCACAAATCATCTTCTATGTATGTTATAAAAAATAATTTATGGCCACTAACTTATTTTTTGCCACAGTACTTCAGACACCTAATGTGTGTAGGCATGCTCATAAAATCCCAGAAAGTGTCTGTTTGCATCTGTAGGAGCCTGGAGATCTATGAAAATCTGGTCCTAAGGGCATTTAAAAATGCTGCCCTGTGTTTTAGCTTTTATTATGTGAACTTTTCTGCTGTCATGTTCATCCCTTACACTAATGAAATGTAACGTGGTAGAAAGAGTGAGTGTTTTTCTCCAAATATATTTGGAAGCAGCAGCAGCACTTACAAACTGTTTTTTGGCTGGAATGATTTAAAGACAGTGATTTGTTAACTTAGGTAATATATGTACCAATCTGTTTTTTTAAAAACTGGCTTTGCCAAACAAATCACCGGCTTCAACAGCTTGTAGTAACCTACTCAACATGTATGTAGTGCAGGGATGCTAAAGCTTGGACTGCTTAGGAAACAAGAAAAGGATGCTGGTAAATCCCATAATAATGTTTTTGTCTTTAAATAAAATACGGTGTGAATTCAAGGTAAAAACAGACATCAAGCATGCTGCCTGATAATTTGGCTTGGATTCTAATCAACAGTGTGTTTACTCAAGTGAAACATGGTGATAAAGACACTGAGTCAGAGGCATATTGTGATTCACTGCAAAATCCTCAGTGTTAAATTGACTTCCCCCTGCCCCCCCCAGTTGAAGCTCTTTCATTACTTGAACAGACACAACAAAAAACAATTTCTTCAAGGAACCTTTTCGGTCAAACTCTGGATTTATCAAAGTCTACCCAATGAGCCTGAAGTTTCTGTAACATTACTTGTAGAAAGAATTATTTAAAGACGACTTGCACTGAACGTAGTAGAGGGTTTTTGTTTTGATCTTTTTTTTTTCCTTAAAGTAGAAGGTTTGTCTTCAACAAAACTTCTTCCTTATAATTTTCCTTAATTTCATTTACATGACTGAGACTCGGGAATGCTACCATGGAGTCATGTAGAACTATGAAGGGAATAAATCTTCGTATGAGACTTGTTTATATTTATTTTTATAGCTTCAGTGAAGATTTCAAAGACATATTTCAGAGCTGTTGCATTTTATTGCTTAGTCCTCTGGGTAAATCAACCTTCCTTCCTTCCTTCTTTCTTTCCTTCCTTCCTTCTTTCTTTCCTTCCTTCCTTCCTTCCTTCCTTCCTTCCTTCTTCCTCCCTTCCTTCTGTCCTTCCCACTGTCCTTCCCTCCTCTCCCATTGTCTTCAAATCCTATAAATATGTAAGGAACAAACACTTCTCATAACAAACCAGAAAATATAAAAATCCTGATGAACATTCTTCCCCAAATAAGCACAGCCTTTCTAATTGACCAAGGATCAGAAAGAAAGATGAACCCCTGATGAAAGCACCCAGCAAGTCACTGGGACTGCTGTTCTATTTTGCTCTGCAAGCAGTAAGCCACAAATTCAGAAGTGCTCAATTCTTCTTGTGACATTTATGACCAGATTTTCCAGTTTAGCTCACTGCCTTATATCCAATGTCCCGAGGAAAATCTAGCCTTTAAAGTCATTCTTCTTGCATGACTGTCACTTAAATCCATATGTTAGTGGTCTCTGAAGGTCTAGAGAGAGCCCAAAGGACATATCAGGCTGAAGGATGAAGACAAAAGCTAGACCAGAGGAATTTGGGCTTATTTCACTTCCTAAATGGTAACAGAGTTCTTTGGAAAACCTTGTCCTTAATCTCAGCTCTCCGTGTGTATGAGGCAGATAGACATCCCTTCTTTCTTCTACTGTTTATACATCCTGTTTACTTAGAATATAAACTCTTTAAGGTAAGGATGGTCTTCATGAAGCACAATGGAACCTTGATCCCAGTAAAGTTCATAGATGCTACAATAATACAGATAATGCAGAATCACCTCAGTTCCACAAAGGAGTTTGTGCATATACTGTATTGATTTCTCCCCTCTTAGTGAGTTTCTCTTTTCCTTTCTCCTTTTTTCTCTGATCTTTTCAACGGATAAAACAGATACAGGTTTACGAGGTCAGAAGCTTAACAGAGAAAGAGCAATTTAGCTGTGCAACAATAAAAAGAAATCTGAACAAAATATCAATCTGCAAGGGAAAAAAATATCCAAAAATAAATAAGAAGATGAAAGGCAAATGGTCTTTAATATTAAAAAGAACTACCCAAATAGATGTCCAGCGAGATTTTGTTCTAAAGTAGTAAAGAGGAGAAAAAATTAATAAAGAAGATGAAGAGATGGAGGTAATTATAAGTCAATAGAAAACAATGATAGGAAAGGGAAAAGTAGGGTGAGTATAAATTAAAAGAAAAAGAAGAGCCTTTGTAGACTAAGAAGCCCACATGAATAAATATTATTTTAAAGAGACAGATGTCTACTTCCTTGAAGCTTGATGGAAAAAAATTGTATGAAGTCTCATCTGTTTTCTTATATATCTACTCTCTGATTTTAACTGACATCCCTCTTTCCCAGCAAAGTTTTGTCTTGACCTCACCCCCTACAGCCTTCCTTTTCTTACAGGGCAATAATTTGGAGTAAGTGAATATCCATCACCACTGCTCTGTGTCCATCAATAGTCTGCTGATAACCACCTACCTCCTGCAACACAGTAAGAGTGTCAGGACAAGATGTAGGAACCATAAACTGATAAATTTTCACTTTATTAAGCTTCCAATTTTGTCTCTATGTCAGAAGTAAAAGAAGGAAACCCTGGCCCTGTAACTTTTGTGGAAAGTGTCTTTAAAAAACTCTTAATGGTCAGACTTTAAAACTGTGATCAAGTAGCTTACTACCTCAAAGTAAGGATGAACTTTTTGATGTTAAGTTTTTCCCTATCTAAGAAGTTATTTTTCCAGTTGTACTTTCCATTACATTGTCAAACTCTGTATGTTGGACTCTAAAGAAAGGACACAATTTTGTTATACATCAGGGAAGTCTCACGTGTGCTAGCATTCATTACTGCACTGATGAAACCAAGCTCTTAGTCCATTTCCTACCAAAGAGAAATCTAGATAGCAACATCTGTGCAGAAAATGCATTTTCATGGCAGAGTTCATTTTAGTGGTGACCCTGTGTGAGCAGCAGCTTGGCAATATGCTAAAATCCATTTAAAAATACTCTCTTGAAACATCAGATGAAGCCAGAGGTAGCTGGGCAATTTCACTTCCTTAAATTTGTGATGAGGAATCATACTCACTGACCTTCCAAACTAAATCTGTGTATGGCAGAAAACATATAAACCTAGCTGCAAAATAAATGTATTGCAGCCACCCTCCTCTACACATACACAAATGTAATACTTTTGTATACATATAATTCAAAGCAATTATCAAGACAATTTTCTGTCTTTTCTGTTATTCACAGTATAAGTAAATGTCCCAGCAGTGGGTAAATCCTAATCCTTACTATGGCAAAAAAAAAAAATTAAAAAAAATCCAATTTTCTTTTGTAAAATGTTTGCTAAAGACCTTGATTTATTCTCATATAGACATGGAAAGTGAAGACCTGCCTGTAACCTGTGAAGCGCAAACAATGAATGTTAAAGAATGCATGATGGGTTCCAGTTAGTATAAAATATTAATAATACCAGTAAGGCTGTGTGGGTATTGCAAACCCGCTGCCATCTAATTAGAGCACATTGTCTCCTAGCAAAGTTATACTACAAATGTTTCTTCTGCATATTCACCACTCCCAAAATACCTGTAAAAATTTAGCGCCTTTTGTTGTTTTATAGTTTTAAAAAGAGTAAGTCCTTTTGTCATTAAGTATCAGCTAGAAGAGAATGCTGGAGGTCAGCCCTCCTGGGAATTCAAAATACAACCTTCAGACAGTTTGGGTTGTTTGGTTTTTTTTTCTGCTGTAACCTAAGGTGAATGAAAATAAGTCTTGAAATGCAGAAGAAAAAAGAGTGTTTTTTAGAATTGGTGTCTTTCTAAGCATCCTATTTGCTGAAAGCAAAATGACTGGAGATGCTAGCATGTAGGTTACTAGCAAATCTGTCCCAGGACCTTTATCCTGCAGGATGCTCCAAATGGCAGAAAAGAGTTTGGTATTTGAACTGATGTCTTGTCAGGTTCAAAACCATCTCAAATTTCATTTGAGCCACACAAGTCCTTCTCACGGTTATTTAGTAACATGTTATAACAATTTTAGATTACAGAATTTAGGGTTGGAAGGGACTTCAGGAGATCATCTAGTCCAACCCCTCTGCTAAAGCAGGTTCCCTACAGCAGGTTGCACAGGACTGCATCCAGATCTTTAGACATATTCTCTTGGAAGGGAGATTTGAGGTTAGCTGGTTGAATTAGTGCACAACTTTAAGTACCTCTTGATGGATAAATAAAACACAATCAGTGGGTAAACAAAAGACGGTCCTACATTCATTACTGCCACTGATAAAGGAAAAGGTATCTGGTATGGCTTGATCTCATCGCATTGGTGCCTAAAGCAGGAGATAAGGTTAAGAACATAGAATCATAGAATGTTGTGAGTTGGAAGGAACCCACAAGGATCATGAAGTCCAACTCTTGTTCTGGCACAGGACAATCCCAAGATTCAGACCATGTGTCTGAGGGGACATGTTGGCCAAATGCTTCTGGAATCTTGTCAGGCTTGGTGCCATGGCCACCTCCCTGGGGAGCCTGTTCCAGTGCTCCACCACCCTCTGCCTCAAGAACCTTTTCCTCATGGCCAACCTCACCCTCCCCTGCCACATCTTCCTGCCATTTCCTCTGCTCCTGGCATTCGTTGGTGGCCAGAGAGAAGAGATCAGCGCCTGCTCCTCCTCTTCCCCTTGGGAGGAAGTTCTAGATCCCCATGAGATCTCTCAGTCTCCTCTTCTCCAGGCTGAAGAAACCAAGTGACTTCAGCCTCTCCTCATATGGCTTCCTCTCTAAACCCTTCACCAATTTTGTGGCCCTAACACAGACCCTTCCAAAATCTGAGCTGTCATCAGAAAATGCCCATTTCTCTCCTTTGTCTGAATAGAAGTGTACAGGTGAGAAGAATTTTTTTTCTGAACGTTATTACAAATAAAAATATAGGTAGGATCTGTGGACAGTCTTCCCAGGCTAAAGAATTGAATGCTCTCAACTAACCCTGGGATATGGGACCATCTATAAAAAGTGTGTTTGTGAAAACAGAGGGGTCTAAGCACTTGAAATCAAAGCTCACACTTTCAATATTGACAAAAATTGGTGTTTAGAAGTCATGAGCCAACCTCAAAGATGCAGAAAACATGACCTATAAATAATCTATTCAAATTAGGCATTTTTTTCTAGCCCTGTCATTGCATTGGTTACATTTGTAAGCTTTCTTTCTCATCACAGTATCTTCTCTTTTCCTCCATGCCACACTTAACAAGCCTTGATTTAGCCTGCTGGTATCCTACTATCGAAAATGTCAACACCTCACCAGTGTGATCCTTTAAAGGGCGCTGTGGGACCCAGGATGAGAAATGCTTTATCGATGTAAAATCATAATTACTGTAGTCAAAGGTTCATGTATATCTGTCAGTGTAAATCTCGCATCAATGCTTTTTTTTCAGAAGGTCATTTTCCTTTCATCACCTCACATGAGCATTTCACACAAGACTGCCTTCTTCACAAGGTAAGGCAGGAAATTTTTTGGGTCTTGCCAGATGGCCACTACAACAGAACTGGGAATACTAGATAATAGTTTCTCGGTTATTTCTCTGTCTATATCAGCTATTTTCAACCACCACAGTCAATGAATTACTCTCTCCCTCTCTAATAGTAGTATTCAATTACTTTAAGACTGACTAGACTCTGCCTCACTACAAAGTCTGGGTGTACGTAATAATAAATCATAAGCATATTTTTGTTTGCATCTTCTATCTAAGGACTGCAAAGAGTTTCAGAAGAAGTCTTGTGTTTGATGCAATGCTCATGAAAGTGTTAACTTGAAAAAGACAATCTTAAAAAGGAAACTTCTGGGAATTTGCCTATGATGAATGTAGGGCAAGATCAGGCATTGAGTTTTTACAGTATTTCTCACATGGACTATTAAATGTGGTTGTCATGTCCCATCTGACATGATCTCATTTCTAACTTCTGTTTTGTCAGTGATAGTTAGGACTTTTCACATAAGCGAAGACAATCTCAGCCCCTGGCACTGATTGTACCTTCTAGGAAAGCATCCGGAGTTTTGATTGAAGATCCTATGTGAATCACACTCTACTCATGTCTGAGAAGGATTTTATTGTATGAATGAACAAGAATGTCCTTTTAACAGACTGAGGTTTTGTTTTGTTTTGTTTTGTTTTTGGGTTTTTTTGTAAGTAACAAAAACAAAACACTCACAAATGATCAGTTAGGATGTGTGGCATGAGCCACTCAGACCCCAGACCTTGCCTGGAATGTCCCAAAGCTTTTTGCACTTGATGATAAGGAAAACACCCAAATAGCTAGTGTTCTCATTTTTCATTTCTTGTGACTGAGGACTCTCTGACTCCTATGGTGACAGTTAGCAGTTCAGCTCACTTGTTATCCATGCTAGTCTGGGAACACTTTGCAGCAAAATGTGTGACTTTGCTTATTAGTAACCCAGTCATAAGAGTCATCTTTCTAATTATCATCCTGACAAAGATATTTGAACAGGTGTCTTCTCTGGGGGGATATGATGAATCTCCATCCCTTATAGATACAATATGCATTAGACATTTCTTTTTCATTCAGGATTGCATTTGCCTTCTGTCATGGACCAGTGGTTTTTAATTCTTGGTTTCTTATCACTCTTTAGCTTCTTAGATTACGTTGACATCTCACATTAGAGTGACATGTCTTCCTGATCAATCACAAGTTGGTCTGTCTAGTGAACTGGAAGAAATATGGCTAAATCAGAATTCAGCTGAAAAGTAGGACTTCCTATAGCTATTGCAAGACTGCATTATTGGCTGTTCCCCTGTGCCACTCAGGGGGAGGAGGCATAGAAAATTGGAAGCGAAGTTTAGCCCAGAAAGAAGGGAGAGGTGAGGGGAAGGTCTGTTAAGATTTGTTTCTATTTCTCAGTACCCTACTCTGATTTGATTGGTAATTTCCCCAAGCTGAGTTTGTTTTGCCTGTGATGGTAATTGGTGAACGACCTCTCCCTGTCCTTATCTCGACCCATGAACCTTTCATATATTTTTCTCTCCCCTGTCCAACTGAGGAGGGGACGTGATAGAGCAACTTGGTGGGCACCTGGTGTCTAGCCAGGGTCAACCCACCACAGACAGACAAAATAGTGGAGTAAGATGTCACAGTTGTAGAAGAGCCATGCAAAGAACATTGCAGACCAAGGCAGGAAGGGAGCCTGGGTTGCCTTTCTTTTTCTTCATTACCTGCTTTCAGCAGGTAGTAAAAAAGTTCAGGTTACAGATTCACTTATATCTCTTTTTCTTTCCCCACAGTCTCAGGAAAGTATGTGCTCCTTGGCTATCTTTTGTGTGTGTGTGTGTGTCCATTTAACACTAGGCACTTTTAAAAAAAAATATTATTTCCTTTTTTGAAATCGGTGTTTTTACTTATGAAGATGAAAAACCACTACCCCTGTGGAGACGCCAGTGTCTCCAAGGTGGAATAAGTTACATCTCAAGCATATCTTTTATGATTGGCAAAAATAAATAATAATAATAAAAAAGATGAACTTGCTAAGCCATATGGGAGAAATAGACTTTAATAAGGGCAGAGATTCAAGTCTGCCAATTCCCTGCGTGAATTTCTCCCAATGTCAGTGAAGTACATTTGTGTTGAACTTTTTCAATTGCTTTGAGTTCAGTGCAAGATTAATCTTCCACTAATCTTTGAAATTGTGAGTGACCTTGAATGTCATACAATTAACTCCGCTCTTCTACATGTGTGTGTACATATGAGTAAATAAAGAAGACCTTATTTTTTGTCCTTTTGAAGAGCCTGTGGAAGCTTTTTTTTCAGTTCTAGGCTGCCAAATTGAGTGTTTTCTATAAGGGTAATCAACTTTTGCCTGTTTTTAAATCCCCCTCCTCATTTTCAGCTTCTTCTCCCTCATTTCATATTGTGTCCAAGTGAACAACATATTTCTGTCTTCTGCATTCAATTCTGTATATGATGCTCATTGAAGCAGGAGAATGAAAAATATATGAAGACTGAACAAAGGATTCAATAAAGCTTTCTATGGTCTCAAACAAACCAACCAGCTGGTTATTTTCTGTCACAACCATGCTTCAGCACTGTGTTAACCAACAAACTGGTTCCCAAAAGTGGGGAATCTATTAATGCAGAAAAGCCTCAATAAAAATTATGAGCCTTATCCTGACCCTTGCAGCTTTTGGATTTAGCACTATCAGGCTTGCTTCAGGGCTCTGTAAAAATTTCAGGATCTGTCTGCACTGAACACATGACAAACCCAACACCTTTCCTTGTTAGGTATTCCTAGTGCCAGTATGCCATTGAGTAGTTCCAGAAGTGGCAGAAATATATCTGGTAAGTCAACTAACCTGAGATTCAGTCTCAAATTCCACTGGGCATTTAAAAATATGCTTAATTTCTACTTCTGCCACAAAGCATTTAATCATATGCTTAACTTGGAGTCCCATCAAAAGCAATTACTGTTAAGTGCGTGCTTGGATACTCATCTGAAGACTCATGACCTTCAGAAAAAAACTCTAAGTTTTTATTTAAGGGTTTGGTTTTTTTATTTTTTTGGGGTGATAAGTGATTTGTGACATGCAAGTTAACGTCTGCTCTTGGAAATTGATTAACTATAGGTGAATAAAGATAACTCATGCTGTAAAGTGAACATTTGTTGAATCAGCAGCTTCAGCCCCTTCTTTTTTAAGCATTTGTTTGAATGGGTGCAAGTGTACGGTAAGATACTTACTTTATTTCTTTCTTTTGAGGTATCGGAGCTGTTATCTCTTAAAACTCTTGAGCAAAATGTCCTGATGATGCATGTCCCAGTTTGGCAATACTTTTCAATAACTCTTAACTTTGACCTGTGGTGGGTTTTTTTGTTTGTTTGTTTTTGGATTATTTTTTGTTTTTTTCAATGAGGGATAATGATGACATAGTAAAGCCTAAATATTAAATCTAGGCCAAACAGAGTGCTCTGGTATGAACTGGGAGGAGATAATTTCATATTGCTGCATGCAGCTAGTCTACAGTTTTGATATTGAGTAGTTCTTGTTCAACATTTTAAGGAAGCCTCAAATATCAACAAATTCTGGTTGTGAATCTGATTGATGGGTACAGAGAGATTTAGCTTTCTCAGTTACAAACTGGTTAGACAAAGCAGTCCATGTGAGCTTGCACTGAGGTATATTAAACATATTTTAAGGATTTCATAACAAACTGTTATCATTTATTAGATGCCAGTGTAGTCAAAACAACCATTGAATCAGCTGTGGACAGCAAGCTATAAAGAAAATGATGGAACAAGTGACTGTAGAAGCTAAATACATCTATATGGGATTATATTCAATGTAATAATGTTGCTTAATAAGTCTCTAGATAATATATTATAACAAAATATCCTCTTGATTAAAATACAGTTTAATTCAAAAAGAAAAAAATATTGCCACATTTGTTTCTTAGTATGAAAAAAGTAATAATCTCTGATAGTACAAAGAGGACTAAGAGAAAATAGAGTTCTAGGAAAAAGTCACAAGGTGTATTCATCCTTGGCTGCACACTGAGGTCAAAGGCTTTCCAAGGAAAGTTTCTTACATGGACTTGTATGTGCTTGATCCTACTCCTATACCTAATTCATTATTATTTATTTGTCTTATCATAGTACCATGAAGCTACAATGCCAAAGCAGGATTCTCCTGTGTTAGATACTGTGGAAACACACACACTGAAAAGGCAGATCTTCCCTAATGTAGAGACCAAAGACAAATGAAAACAATTACCCTGAGAACTAGAGGAAAAGAAAGGGATAGTACTATTCAGTATGACAGGACATAGTCTTCTCTGAATTTTCAGAGGAAAGAAAATAAGCACACCCAGGAATACACTTACTCATCACAGCTACATTTACCCTGACAACATCCTGTCTTCCTGTCTGTTTGAAGAGTAGGAAAAAATAACCTATGGAGGATTCCTGTATCTATTTACCAACTGCTCATGGAACTTAGGTCATGAGCTTAAACTAGATGCTGGGCATGCCTAAACATACCTAACATAGCTAAAGCTAGAGCAGATGAGTCCCAGTTGATGGGAATTTTGCCTTGAAGTCAACTAAGAAAGGCTGTGATTTTTTGTTTGTTTTTATTTTAAGGTATGTTAAGATAACTCTTCCCTGCCCCCAACCAAAATTCCTTGTCTGAAGGACAATACAATCAGAAAATATTGCCTGAATTCATGGATGAGCACAAGAATGGCTATAGAGAATGAAGAGAGTTGAAAGGCATCACAGGAAGGGATTATAAGCTTAGTTCTAACCTTGCTGAGCTTGAACTGGTACCTAATCACACACAAGATGATGTTAGTTTGCCTGCAGGGAGATTATGGAGTAGAGAGGTCAACCTCTTAGCTTCCTACTTAGAAATGATGAACATTTGTTTGAGATTTACCTACAAGTGAGTTGCAGATCAATATCAAGAAGGACCAAGGAATACAGCCTTATGAAATCCAGGAAATATTTAGCAAATAAGAGGAGGAGGGAAAGTGGAAATTTGAGTCAGAATTTATTGTCTAATTCTAGGCTTGCTTGATGACACCATGAGTACAGTTACACTTAATCTAGTGTAAGTTATTGTTGTCTTTGTAGATGGGCTCAGAGGTGCTGTAATGCAACCTCCAGCAGACCGATATTGGCAAGTCTTCCTGGGAATTCAGGAGGTTTCCAGAGGTTATGAAAGGTTATTCTCCTCTTTGCTCATTGGAAGTAGAAGATACTCTGATTCAGAATAGATTAATCTGTTGAGCAAAGTGTTTGCTTTCATTCTTGGAGGTTGTATCTCTACTGCAAAATTAAATGGGAAAAAGAAAATTTCTGCAGCCATGAGGAACCTTCGGGAGATTTTATACGTAAAACATATGTAAGTGTGTTTTACAATACAGTCTGCTGGGGTGGCTTTGGAGAACTGTATTAAGTGAAAAGACAAAGTTCACAGCACTCTCTCCACACAACCTCCTGAGATCAGTCCTGTTCCCTGGACTATGCCTGAGTGTTTCCTGGAAGATGACTAGCTGACACAAAGACAGAACTGCACCAAAGAGCATATTAATAATTAAACAACTTGGGTAGTCATGGGTTAGTATTTTAGCCAAATGTCCTGTTGAATTTGGTGCTATAGAGTTAGTTTGAGAAACTGGAGAAGCATCACTACCTGACTTTCTTTGCTGCACTGGCTTGGTGTTCCTCTGCAGTCTTAACAGTAGATTGAGGTCACTATGGCTATAGGTGAGATCCAGATATGCTTGTTCTCCTGTGTTTTACAAAGTGCCACAACCTTAATTGATTATTCTGCCTATAACATTTTTTTTTCTCCAATAAACATGAGGAACAACAAGAGCAAAATGCTCTCATGTAGGAAGCTTGAGAGAAACTTGAAAGAGGATAGAAACTACACAGAACTAGAGTAAATCAAATTCTTCAGCAAGAACCACATGTTTGCTCCGATCCATCCTACCAACTTAAAAGGCATTTAACTGAGAGGACTATACTAAGACCTAAGTGATCTTAGGTTTCCTCTACAGCCAAAAAGAGAAAGGAAGAGAAATTCATTATTTAGGAGTTTTAAACTCAACCTTCCAGAAGTGCTTTTTCCATCAAACATTTTGGCATATTTGTTAACTGTTTAGTCAAAGTATAATACAATCTGTCATATCAAAACAATGACTTTTTTACTTATTTCACCAGTGATTACTATTTTCTAATGATTAATCAATATCAGCTACAAAATATTGATTGTCAAATGATTCAGAAGATTGGGATACAGACTACCAACTCATGAGGCAAAACTTATTGGCTTTCAGAAGCAGGGAATACAAGTTTGTTTTGACATTCATAACCACTATTATCCTAAAAAAACAAAGGAAAGAATGTGTAGGACAAATGCTGGAAAGGTGAGTAAATGTCTTAAGCAGAAAGAGGACAAAATGTTCATTTAGTTGAGGTTTAGGGGGCAGGAGTAAAAGCTTAAATAATGTCAATAACAGCACAACTAATGCATCTGTAATAAAGGCTAAATCGATATTAGGAAAGGTTGTTTGCAGAGGAATAGAATTTTACCGTTGTGGAAAATATTAGAAAGAAAAAAAATCACAATCAATACAGAGAACAAAGAGGAACACCAATGAATAAAGAGAGAAAGGAACTACCTGGTAAGGTGATCAAACTGCTGCTTCACTCTTGGAGGAACCACTAATACTACAATCAGGTGGATGGATTTGGTTTGCCTTCCACTGTCCAGAAGTGAAGGCATTGCCTTGACATAGCAGAAAAAAGAGGTGTTAAGCCTTGTCTCTCATACATCACCAAAAAGGTTGGACCCACCTAGACTTAGTACAGTAGTATCCCAGTTTCCACTGCATCCCTTGCAAGGCCTTGTTTACTTACAGTCTACAGCCACATAAGCCAGTCATGAGCTGTTTGGTTGCTATCATCAAACATGGAGTGGCTGCAGGAACTACCAGCAACAGTGGAAGAACTGCAGGTAACAGCAGTAGCTACACATGCCAGTAGCAATCATCACATATGGGTTTAGATAAAATGCAAACAGAAACAAAGGAAAATCTCTATTCATTGTCTCCTGCCCTTGTAGGCTAGGATGCTAATCACGTCTATCCAGAACATCCCTCTTCCATTTCACACCAAGATCTCTGTTACACATAATTTCTCTTCCTCTCTGCTTATCACCCAAAGTCTCATCTCTCCATTACACTAGTTTTGTCCTCCATATGCAAAAAATACACCCTAACCTCATCACCATGCCTTTATGTAGTCACCCCAGACCCTGTCCCTACATCTTCATCAGGAAACACAGGTGTTGGCATCACTTATGTCCATCCCACAAGTAACAGAATGGACTGGGAAGCTGTGACAGTTACAGCTTGTTACTCCTGATGTGCCAAGCAGTGTTAATCACTGACTGACAGATAAATGTGTTGAGATGTTCACCCAACAGCATCCCCAGGGAGGTTAGGATTAGTACCAGATTGCTGCCTGCCCTCCTGGAAAATGTCACCTTGCAGCTCCTGTAAAAGTCTCCAAATGGGATCTTTCAAACTTTCCATTAAGAGCTTTATACCCCCAGTGCTATGTGTAACAGTCTAGAAATGCCTGATCTATAGATTTCTGTCCATGTGTACCTAGAAATAAACAACCACAAACACATGTGTGTACCCACACGTGCAGAGGAGAGGCATTGGGGCACTTTAAGCCACCCTAAATCAAATGTTTGCTGTCATATTACCTTCAATCTCATCCTTTTCCACATGGTATCATTCCCTGATTTGCATTATGAGTGCAGTATAATGACATAGCTCAGGAAAATAAGATGGCCAAAAACTAGCCTGACTGATTTCTAACTGTATCAGCTCTATGAGTTAGCTCATTGCATGATATTGAATAAAACATTAACCTTTATAGCAAATCTGCTAGTGCCGGCTCAAAGATGAAGGTAGGAACACAAAGCTGGGGGTGATGAAGAGAGACCAAAAAGGAGGCTGAGGGGAGACTTTATCGCTCTCCACAACTCCCTGAAAGGAGGGTCTAGAGAGGTGGGTGTTGGTCTCCTCTCCCAGGTAACAAGTGATAGAATGAGAGGAAATGGCCTAAAGCTTCACCAGGGGAGGTTTAGATTGGCTATTAGGGAAAACTTCTTCATCTAAAGGGCAGTCAAGCATTGGAACAAGCTGCCCAGGGAGGTGGTGGAGCCACCTTCCCTGGAGGTATCTAAAAGACAGGTAGACGAGGTGTTTAGGGACATAGTTTAGAGGGGGGTCAGGGTTGGGTCAGTGTTGGGTTTGTGGTTGGACTCAATGATCTTAAAGGTCTTTTCAAACCACTATGATTCTGTGGTTCTGTGATTCTCTGACTGCAGTAGCTCTGGTTTAGATTATCTGGAATTGCACTCTTAGGGTTGCACAGTGATTTATGGGCATCCTAACACACACACACGCTCAGGAACGTGTGTGATAATAAATGTGGCAAAAAGTCTTGGACCGAAAGAAAAAGTACTGTTAATAAAAGCTTTAGGGAATGATGGTACCTAGTCTGTCTGCAAAATATCTAGCACAAAATAGCAGTAAAAAAAAAAAAAAAAAAAAAAA